>NC_044503.1:11673456-11688456 GCF_902362185.1 Chanos chanos | reverse complement strand
TTGATGAACAGTGGTTATCATGACAACGTTCATTTTGCTGTTCTCTTTCTGCAGTGTTCAGACGGTAGCGCCACCCAGGACAGCTCTCTGAAGCGTGTGGCAGTAGTGGAGGATTTCTTCGACATCATCTATGCCATGCACGTGGAAATGGGCGCCGATCCCGGCCGAGCCCCCAAACATGCCGGACAGAAAAAGACCTACAAAGCGGTGAGAACAAAATCTTCTCTACTACAATTTACTTCACACAATTCATATTTTTTAGCAAACGACAGAAGCAAAATGATCTCCTAGAAGCAGCGTGGTCTGCGTATAGACTTGGAAGAAACAGAAACAATTGTAGGGCCCGCACGGGTTTTCCTGTTTTGTTTTTGTTTTTGTTTTGGTTTGGTTCGATTTGTTTTATTTTTTAATTTATACATTGAAATTAGCAATTTATCTTTATATTGTTTTCGAAATGGACTGTGGACATCTGTATATCTGGATGCCTAATTGCAATTTTCAGTCCCTTCTGTTGCTGGGGCAACCATGGCTATCTTTACAGCACCTGTTGCACCACTGCATGTTCTGAACAACAGAGACAAGAGGGTGAAGTGTGAATAAATAGAATGTTTTGACTTTTTTCTTCAGGCTTTTGTCATTTTATTTCTCCCACAGAACAGGGACAGAACTTTCTTTTCCATCTAATTATACTGCAGTCTTTTTTTTATTTCTTACAGTATAGACCACTCAGTGACTTATCACTGGCCTCCGGGACTAATCAATAAACCTGATGGTGTATGAATCTCACCTCCACTTAACAGAGCCTGAAACTCTCTGAGGAAAATGACACCTGACTCCTGATTTATAAAAAATAAATAAATAAATAAATAAATAAAACTGGGTTCTCTCAGTACGATACTTCTTCCAGATTCCTGTTATGTACTAACCTGGCCTGAGATTTTAGTAAAATACCTAATATTTGTGTGATAGACCTGATGGATATAAAGTTTATGCTCGCGAGCTTCATCCCCAGAGCTAGGGTTAGTCGCTGTGGGAAAGCAGGTGTCAGGTTATAGCTCCAGCCGTGCTCTGTGCTAATCGCCTAATTAAAGCAATTAGCGGTTTGATAGGTCTGTTTTTGACATTTGGCACGCAGAGACCTATACAGACCTGCTGAACTGTCCATCACTCAAACTGAGGAATATTCGCTTTGGTTTGGCGTCTGCTGATTGGCTGTGTCACTGAGACATTAGCTATGATTGGCAGGGACCGTCTGTGTTTGCTTTGATTTGCTTCCATTTCCACAGGTCATGATAGGCTACAATCTACTTTGACTGAGTGGGATTGTCTACTTAGACTATATCCACTCTACAAGTAATTAGCATGAGATCACATTGAATTTCAGAGTAATTACACTTGTCTCTAACTCAGTTGGCATTCTAACACATCTGAGTGAAGAGACGTCTAGACTTATGTGTAGACATATGTCTGTTTCAGCTCCTCTAACAAGACAAAAATGGACATGTTGAATGGTGAGCCTGGTCTATCTCTCTCTGTCTTATGAGCCCTGACTCACTACCTCACCAACCTGCCACGTGTCTTTTTTCTATCGCCCTCTAGTGGCTACATGACATAACTGGTGTCCACTACTGGCCATTTCTACTCCACTCCAGACTTGAACTTGCGATATAACTAGGGGAGTTGTGATATTGCAATAATGCTTTCGAAGCAAGAGCTGCAAGAAAACTTCACTAGACTCCCTCTTGTCTGTGACTTTGAACCGCAAGACATCTAACATTTGTTACACTGTGATTGCTACATGGGCCCCTGGTCTAAGAGAGTCCATGCGTTTTGTAGTGCATCAACTGCGGCCACAAGAAAGCTAAAAAGATTAAAGCAAGGCATTTTAAATGAGGTCCAGCAATAGAGGCAAGATCAGGATAGCGTGCTGGTGCCAGTAGATGCGTCTGTTTTTTTTGGGGGGGGTCGGAAGTTCAGAGAGAGGGAAGGAGGAGCGCTTGGACAGAGGGGGGTGATCTCTGCGCTGTGCCCGTAGGGTCTGGTTCACCTCTCTTCCTCAGCCCTTGGCCGGGAGAAAGCTCCTGTCAAGTCTCATAGCGGGGCTGATCCTTTGAGCAGACGCTGGTGTAAGGCCAGAGGGCTATAGGGAGGTGGCTTGGGACCGTGGCATTCTGAGAGGTGCGCTTTTTTTTTTTTTTTTCCCTCTTCTTTTTCTTCTTTCCCCGCGTTGTCTTTCCCTCTGCACCGCCTGAGGGTGGAGACAGAGAGAGGCAGGCATATCCGTGATGTGTCTGCCTGCTGCTTCAGTGTGTGAAGGTCGCCACGAAAACGCCAACGGGAAAGAGAGAGGGAGAGAGAGGGAGAGAGAGAGAGAGAGAGAGAGAGAGAGAGAACAAACATGAGAACAAGAGAGCAGAAGTTTAGGGCACCTTTTTTCCCCTCACACACAATGTATTCACTGAGGAACGGGAAAAAAAAAAAAAGCTTTCCTCAGATTGAGAAACAAGAAACATGGAACAAAAATTCCTCTGTCTTGTAACAGACTGAACCAATCATGGAAAAAGCACTCTTTTTGTTTTAACTACAACCAATCTATACCAACTGTCTTTGGTTTCTCTCTCTTCTGGTTTCGTCATTCCTTTTTTCTTTCTTTTTCTTTTTTTGTTCCACCTCCTGAACCATCCCTGTTTTCTTCCTCTCTCCTCGGTCTTGTTCCTCCTCTTTCACGTTCAGATTGCGGAGACGTATGCATTCCTGCCCAGGGAGGCGGTGACCCGTTTCCTGATGAGCTGTGGAGAGTGCCAGAAGAGGATGCATATTAACCCCAGCACTGCAGAGTTTAAAGGTGACCGTCCCCTTTTACCCCACATCAGCATTAAAGAGCTATGGCCAGTGTATCTTTACATGCACTTAGCTTGATTAATAAATGGATAATCGTTGCCAATATTGTCTATAGGCTACATAAAGGTATTAAGTATTTCTGTCTCTGTGCTGTGTACTGTGTGATGTCATTGCTTTATAATACAGTCGCAAATGTCAAAAAAAGTCTAATAGTGCTACTGTAGTTAAATATAGGGTATCATTTTTTAATTTTTTAACGCACATGTCTAAACATAATTCCGCAACCAGGAAACATCCTCTATTTCTCTGCTTTCAGTTGAACAAAAAGTCTCGCCCATGGCCGTATGCTGACATCAGACGCCTATGCATACTCTCTGCCTGTCACTTGTTCATTTCATTCTGTAGCCCATGTCATACAGCCCACGGAGAGAGAGAGAGAGAGAGAGAGAGAGAGAGAGAGAGAGTGTGTGTAATTAGCATTAGCCTTCACTGTGCATTCCCAATATCATACAACTCATCTGACTGTTCAGACACGATGTCTGAGTGGTATTAGTCAGTGATGAAAATGACTAATTTACACTCAGCGCCAATAGGAGCTGTACTTCCTCCGAGACTGAGACTCTCATGATCTAGCTGGTGGTGACGGACTGTAGGCAAGAGCTGATCTCACATTGTTTTTAGAGCATGGCTTCCGCGTTAAACAAACACTGAGCACAGCGGTAATTGGTTAATTCCTGCCCTTGGGCGGTCTGTGAGGGGTAGCTACTTGCCCCTCCCCCTCTGTTCAGTTATACCCCTTATAATACAATATTCTATAAGAACAGCTGACTGAACAGAGAAACTCCTCTTCTTTTTTTCTATATTTAATTGGTTCTACTGATCCATATTTTTTTTTCAGTCAAGAAGTCTGGTTAAAACAAAGGCACGTGTAACACAAGTGTAAGGGAGATTTAACAAAGACACAAGGGACTTGCAAGGGTTGCCAGTGCTCTTTGGTGTTCCATCATGATCAAGGGCTTCCCCTACTGGGCGTGAGTGGAAACAACTTGTATCGAGAGTTATACCACGCAGACAAGATACTGATTTCTCTGTGAAATTCCCCAGTCAGCAATGCCTCGTGCCCCGGTGTTTATGTATTTATGTTAGTCATAAATATAATTTTAGAACATTTTCCCCCCATTATGTATTATGAAAAAGCCTCATAATGTCACTTTACTGGACTTTTCATTCAAAAATGTTGCCAGGGTTTTAGCCTTACTTTCAGGGCTGATTTTTTTTATGTATCAAACACATTTGTCTTATTATGTCGTGTTAAAATACGTCATTGATTTTCAAAAATTAAAAGAATGACTTTATGCTCCATGGTGACAGATAATATTTTTCATGAGAAGTAATCTGGCAAGGAAGAAAAGTCACTGTTATTCAAGTGACTTTCCCTTCAAAAATGAACACTATTAAGAGGCCAGGTAGCTTCTAAAGATCAATAAAGATTTATACATTCATTCGTCTATTTATTTTTGGCCCTTACAGAAAACGACCGACCCACCTCTCTGGTACCGGACCTCATTGATTATAACATGCCTCTCACTGCCACCTACCTGAAACAGATGAAACTACAGTGCATGACAACCAATGAACAGGTAAAGTACAGTTTTCACTGCTAATAAAAAGGTGAAGCTTGGGTCCTCTTCTTTTGTTCCCGAAAGAACAAAGGGTATTAGCAGTGTGGTGTGTGGTGTGTGTGATATTTTGATTTTTTCGGTTGGTGCTCACTGGATATTTCACATCTTTAATGCTGGATTTTGTATTTCTGCCTTATGTCCTGCACATTAGAAGTCAGTAGGGATACGGAGAGATGGAAAGAAAGAAACACAGGAAAGGCAGAGATGGAGATATAGATAGGGAGGGAGAGAGAGAGAGAGAGAGAGAGAGAGAGAGAGAGAGAGAGAGAGAACGTAAATAAGTGGATGAGGCATATTCAGAAGTTGTTGGTTAAAAGTTAAAACGTTTGTAATTTTCTACATGAGGGCAGCTTGTTGTAATACTATCTGACTTTTACAGTCTGTAACAGACAAGCATTGTTTAAAGGTGCATTTGATACATGATGAGTGGCGCTTGGTAAATTACAATACATGTGGTTGCCTCAGCAACAGTAAAAACCTATATGCCTGGAATAGAAAGATGTGTAGGTCCATGTATGCCTGTGGTCAACCTGGTTGATAAACACCAGGCATACTAACATTGATTTCTCGAGCAAAGAGAGGAGATTATTGCCCTGCAGTTGTCAGTCGCTCTGCATATCCTGTCTGTGACACTGCACACATCATTTTTTCTGACAGTCAGATACAGAATCCCCACGGGGTTGCTTCACAAACGTACAGATAGAAAAAAATGATCGTATTCTTTGATCGTCTTGCGTGGAACCAGGATAGCTGGTCTTCCTCCTGCTGTGGAGAAGTGTATCTTTCCAGTCCTGTCCGACAATAACACAGCTCATTTACCAAAGAAATTTCTTGAAAAGGAATTGTCCAAATAAGACAGTTTTTTAGGCGCTGTTCCTCCGTGATATCACCAGGGAGCAGTATTTGTCTGTTGCTGACAACATCAACCGCTATGGGAATATAAATAAGGGAGTTATTGTCAGACACTTAACATTAATTGCATTTACACTATATAGATTGGTATTTGTAGACTAATAATTAAAGAAAATACCTCAGTGACACGATCTTGAAACAAAAAACAACTGAGTATACAATAGCAGTTACATCCCAAGGATGACGAAATGTATTTAAGGTTACTGGTTACATGTTTGCTGGTTATTTGACTTTCAAATACTCCAGAAGAGTAGGAAACATCGGTAAATTGTCCAAATAGAGAAATGCTCCGGGAAGGGAATGTCAGAGTAGCCAACAGAAACATGAGTAACCTGTATCTACGAAATCTACTGTACCGTGCAACACTGTACACGGTGCGTCAGCACTGGAGACCCCGCCTCCTTCTCCGGTGCTGGAGGTCCGTGCGAGTCCGTGAGAATCCTATGTCTCGTGCTGATAGGATATTATACGAGAGGCGGTGTGGTTAACGAGAAGACCGAGTTAATAAACGTTTAAACGGGTACATTTGGGGGATTCCGACGGAAAATAACTAACTGGGTCGATGAGGTAAGCGTTGAGCGCTATTACTCCTTCATTAACATATATGACAATATGAGTAGTGCACTTCAGGCTTTTACACATCTCTGAACATGTTCAATATGTCAAAGCGACAATACACCGGCTCCAAGTATATTGATCTCATATAGGAGATTCTTTGGCGTACTCTGCACCTTTCCTACACCTCGCTTAGATTTAATAATATAAAAAGGGCATTTCTAACTGGGCTTGAATTTTCCCACTATTCTGAGAAGTACTTGTCAAACAGTAGGCTCATGAAAGAATGTGTTTACAGTGACTTGCTGCCCCCTCTCAAGTCCGCTCACGTACGCAAAATGACAGTTTGCAACATAAGGGGCACGCGGCGTAGCCGTGTTTACAATTTTTTAATCCCTGTAACATAAGACAATTCTACGCTGCTGCCATATAAATGAAGCGGTTTTAACTGTTCAACAGGAATATTATAGTCTGTAATTATATCACAGCGTTATCATTAACAGTGTTATACAACCATTATCTAGTTTTAGCGTATTTCGACAGTGGGACGTAGTAATACTGATGAACTCCTTTGCGTAGGTTTAAACTTCGTGCCTTCCACGCCTTCTCAGTCAATCTACATTTCTTTGCCACAAACACAATACAACTGACCTTGAATTGTTGAAAGACGGGGAAATCTATAAAGACCTCTGAAAAATTGGACTGTATGCATTGCACTGATGCATTGATATACGCAAATTGTTTATTATCTTGAAAATATGCCATTAAAAATATCCCATGACACACCAGATTTCACTGATACCGCTAACACAGCGATATTAAATCGTGATGACTCCGTATTCAATCTATACACTCTATGTGTCCGTAGATTCTTGTGTAGCCCGTATACTATATGTATGCTGACTGTGTCTCTTATGGATGTTCATTTTCACTGCAGTGCCTCTGCTGTTCTTTTGCATATGCTTTTTCACATAGGCATGTTTTTTTTAAAAGATTGTTGTGAGGGGGGGGGGGGGGGGGGGGGCTATAGGTCGCAGTATACACCCTGCAGCATTTGGAACAATCAGGATCCATATCATTTACATTTAATCAATACATGAGTGTGTTCATGGGCACTTTGTGTGTGTGTGTGAGTGTGTGTGTGTGCGTATGCATGTGTGTGTGTCTATGAAAGAGGGAGAGAGAGAGGGAGAGAGAGAATGTGCATGCACTGCGGTCCTAGCTGGGACCCATAAGAGCTTTGTGCTACTTATGGACTATGAGAGAGTAAATGTCCATATTCCCGTTAATTGCTGGGGCAGAGATGTCTTATATTGGTTATTGACAGATATGTTGGGTCGTTAGAAGTGTTGTGTTGTAGAGTTGTGTATTGGGGTCAGCCAGTCAATGCTCTCCTAAATCAGGCAAAGCATCCACAGGGGTTAATGGTTTCAGAAATCCTCCTTTTTAATCATCCTCACTCCTCATCCCCAGATTCTCTGGAATGAAACACCGTCCCTCTCTCCCTCTCTCTCTCTCTCTCTCTCTCTCTCTCTCTCTCTCTCCCTCTCTTTCTCATTATCTGCCTTTCAGAACTGATGGAGCAGCTGGAGAGGCAGCCTCTGTGGCAAATCCTCTTGCAATTCATCAGGCCGTTTACCAGTGGATCCCCTCTTCCTCTCTAAATCTGTCCATCTCTTCATCTGTCTATCTCTTCATTTATCCATCTTTTCATGTGCCTCTCTCATTCACGTTATGACCTCTCCCTCAAAGCTCTCGCTCTCTCTCTCTCTCTCTCTCTCTCTCTCTCTCTCTCTCCCCCCTCTCATCCTCCTTCTCTTTTCACCCCCCCCCCACACACACAAAATACTATACCCCCCCCCTCCTTTTTACTTCAAAGTCATTCTATCTTCTCTGTTCTCCTCTGTGTTCCTCTGCTGTTCTCCTGCTCATCTGCCTTGCTCTCTGACTTTCATTCTCTCCCTCTTCCTCTTTCCTTGTATTACAGCATGCCCCACTTGGTACCTAATAGAGCCAACACCAAACGCATCAGGCCTCCAAACAAAGCTCAGAGGAAACCCTATCAGGGCTTTATGAATCACATACATAAGGCTTTGTTTATGTTTATGTTTATGTTTTTGTGTGTGTGTGTGTGTGTGTGTGTTTTGTTTCTGTGTGCATGCGTGTGAATGAGAGGGGATTGTTTTTCACACTTTAATATGTAGATAATATGTAGATATATATGTCAGTGTCTGCAATTGTTCTAAGATGATTTTTGGCCTTCTTCCCCCTCAAAAAAAACCCCAACCTATTGTGTATGTCACACAAAGAATTCTCACATTTGTACATTAACTTTCATAGTGGTGCTGTGAAAAGTTTGTTTATTAAAGGAAAAGATTTGGAATTAGCCCCTTTGGAGAACTCTTGAATTTGTCATGACAAAGCCCAGTGTTTCAGCAGTATGTTTCCTGATTAAAAAGCTCTTCTCCTGTTCTGCCCCCTCTGACTACATAATAAGGAAGACAGTGCGCTCAGTGGGTGTGGCATGCTAATTAGATTGACCTTCACCTCCATGTGATAATTAGAACACAGTGAATGAGACAAAGCTGAATCTGCTGAAAAAAAATCTGCCTAAGGAAAATCGATCGCCAAATTATTTACACTAAGATTATAAAAAAAAAATGGAACAAGGGTGAAGTTTAGACTTTAATTAATGGTTGAGATCTAAATTCGTTATTGCCTTGTAGTATCCTTATTTGAAGCATTTATGTACTGGTGGTGTTGTATTGTAAGCGACCCGTCTGTTCCAGTCTCCAGCTCCAGTTGTATGTCCCAGTTTATAAACAAGATTTGTCGATATACGACCCTGTCTGCTCTGCTGGACAGAGAAACGGTCAAGTGGACCAGTGAGATTTTGCAGGACACGCTGCCTGGCATTGTGAAGTGCCTGTGAAGTTACTCTACGTGACGGAGCGCCATCACGGCTCCCCGGCGAAATCGGCACGACACTTCCGTACAGTAAATCTTAAACCCCACTCACACACCTCCAACCCACCCTACCCCACCCACCAACCTCACTGCCGCTCACCACCTACACAGCCCCCCCCCCCCACAACCCCCCCAACTGTCACCAAAGCCCTACTGGATGATTAGAGCTCTTTTAACCCTCTCTCCTTGGCTCGTTCCCATGACAACAGGTAAACAGAGAACGGTCTGGCTTACTCACGGGCTGAATTTGAAACGTTGAGATTGCCACTCACTGCCCCTGTCTCTGGCTTCCTCATTTTAAGAGGAGTGCTGGAGGATCCTTCTGGGGAGGAGTGGAAGAGGGTTGCCTGTGGTGGTGTTTTTTTTTGTTTTTTGGTGGGGGGTGGGGATGTTGGCGCTGCATTAAAGATTAGGTTCAAGCACAGGGGAAAACGCGTCGTGGGTGACTGAGTGCGGGTAGGAGTGTGTGGGTATTTGATTAGGCGTAGGCTGGAGGAGGGGTGGGGGGTGAGGGTGGTGGGGGGGTGTGATTTGGGATGGAGGGTTGAATAACTCTGGTGCGGATATAGGACCACTGATGAAAATGGGTGAGGTCACCGTGTGGCATGTTTCAAAGTGTTTGAAGCGGGGGGTTGGTGGTACTATGAGATTAGCGTAGCTCAAGCATTGCTTGGTTTGGTTGGGTGAGGGACAGCAGATGGGCAGTTCAAGAATGGTTAATGGGTAGAGGGTGTGAGATTTAGGGTAAAAAAAACACATGAGGTGGCTCAGTTTGAACATGTTGCTTGGTACGTTCTAATATTACCGCACCCAGACAAGCTGATTGTCATCAACCTTGAGATGATCTCATAGCATATATCCTCAGTGCTCTATTGTCATGAAGGTTCAAGAGAGATAGGGGATTCTTCTCAAGTGGCGGCACAGTTGCTTGCAGAGGTGACAATAAGAGCTGTCGCATATCTCATCTTGAATGTTCCCCTATATCCATCTGTTACCAGAACACCTACCAACCCACATGTTCTATCCACCCGTCTGTATATAATAGTACAAGTTTGACCTTTGATGGTGACATGTAGAAGAGGCAGTGTGTGTATGTGCACATACAGTAAAACCCCGATTAGATTCTGCTCTACACTGCTCCCCTGGCCTTTGACATTTATATAATTACTAAAAGTAGGACTCGACCCACCCTTTGCTCCCCCCCCCCCCCCCCCCCACCACGTTGGCTTTGCTTTGTTGGCTCTGTTTATACAGTTCAATGTCACCATCAGCCCCACCCCTCCGCAAACACCCCCCCCCCCCACCCAGCATCCACCATCACAAAGCCTCCATCCGCTCCTTCTAGATCCCCCTTCAATCCCGTTCCTGCAAACCAGCGGTCCACTTGTGTCACGCTAGAGCGAGCATCTTTGGGGTTTCTCCACTCCAGAGTTAAAAATAGCACCGCTCCAAGTCACTTATAATTTAACATGGAGTGGGTTTTCTTCCCTTTCTCTCTCTCTCTCTCTCTCTCTCTCCGTTTCCCTATTCCCGTTCCAGAGCTTTGGAACGTGGAGCGACAGATCTTGGAATTTTGGAATGTTGCGAGGAAGGCGCGGAGAAGAACCACATTGTGAACCGTGTGCGGATGTTCTAGCTCCGTGTCTCGAGAAAATTTTCAAAGATCGTTGAAAAGATATTTCCATAGTCTGTTTGAATTTCTACCACTATTACATGGTGCTTTCTCATAGGAAATTCGAAGGGAAAATGAGCCTTACAGGCTTTACTGTTATGTGAATGAACTCATCTTCAGCCTTGGAGGGGTAGTGAATTTTGAATGTGGGCCAAGTATGTTCCTAACTGGATGTAGACATTCGGAGAAGTAGACTGAAACACAAGTGATTGTGCTATTAATCAAAGCTTGCTTCTTAATCATGAGAACATGTCACAAGATCGACAGTAGACAAGGAGATATGATAAGTTTGGTGTTGTAAAAAAGTGAAGGAGCGAAAGAGGAGAACAAAGCAAGGTGGTGAGATAATGGGGCGGACAGGAAAGAACCATCTTTAGTTAGTAACCCATGTGCTAGCATGTTTGTAGCATGTATGGTGGGTTGAGTCCCCTGTGTTTGATTGAAAGGTTTTCCAGAAAGAAATGCTCTCGTTTATTCCTCTGTACATTTTAACTGTAGCTTTATCAATTCCTTGGATTTAGCTAACTGTCAGCTGAGACTATTGAACAAGCTTTTAAACTGATATCTGACACATTAGGTGTTGACAGCTGATACCATGAAACATCATTAAAAATGACTCAGTAATGGCAGAGTAGTTCATGGCAGTTCCCACCTTCCGTGGTGAGTGTCTGCATTTGCCTAATTCCGAGATGAGATATTTGAGATATCCGAAACGAGATATTTGTGTCAGTGCTGTTCTAAAGGTGTTGTTCTGCGAGGTACTGTGGGCTCTCTTTGATCACAGCGTACCTTTTAGACAGTTATGGGACAAGTGTCTTCTTATTAACCCCATTACAGCACTGAGATTCAATGTTAATTATGTTTTGCCTGAGTAGAACTGTAGTAGAGGTGAGATGTCTTGAGAAATGACTGCACTGAGATTATTCCCAGTTCAATCAAGTAGCACCAGAATCGGAAACAGGCTGCGCTTGTGGACTTGGGGAGAGCTGGAAGGAGGCAGTGCTTTGTCGCGTAGTACGCTGAAGACGAGAAATCTTGACGTATGAAATCTTACGTGAATGCTGCGTATAACACTTAGAAACCAGCGCAGAGTATTATGTCAGTTTCAACAGGTTGGAATTCATTATCAGGCAAAAGAGCACGGAGACCATTTGGTCATGGAGAAGAATCATTTCTGGAAAAAGACATATTTGAATCATTTTAAGGTTTTGATAAAGTGCTTGTGGACATGTTTAAATTAGAAATGAGAAAACTCACCCTAATCTCTCTCTCTCTCTCTCTCTCTCTCTCTCTCTCACTCTCTCACTCTCTCTCTCTCTCTTTCTCTCTCTCTTTCTCTCTCACACCCTCTCTTTCTCTCTTTCTCATGCTCCTTCTCTCTCTCTCACCCCCCCCCTCTTTCTCTCTTGCCCTCTCTCTCTCTCTCTCTCTCTCTCTGTACCACTCTTCAGGATGACAGTTCGGTGAGCAGTGAGGATCTGGACATGGCTGAGCCGGCATGGGTCTCTGCAGAGCGTGCTCCAGCACCAGAGCCCAGCCCACCGGGCCACGCCGAGAGCATGCACAGTCCCCAACAAACCATCAAGGAGGAGGACGGTAGGACTGCAACATGCTTTCTCTCTCTGTCTCTCTCTCTCTCTCTCTCTCTCTCTCTCTCAGCCTGCTGTGCTGATGCGGATATTTGTAGGGGACCAGCCCATTCTAGTGGCTTTTTGGATCATTTCAAATGCGATTTGGTGATATTTTCTCAGCTGGTTTTCAACGGGGGAGAGTGATTTTATCTCAAACTAATGCTTTGATCAGTTGATATAGACTTTCAGGCCCCTCTTTTAAAGTCTTTAAAATGTTGTTTAGGATGTGTTGTCGATGCTTCATTATGAAGTCTTCTGATGGCATCAGTTTATATCTCTATACTATTATGTACTGGATGGTTGCTCTCTAAATGTGTGTGTGGATTGTTTTGCTGTCTTTAGGGACCGCTTGGAGACTTTCTGCTCATTTCCTTTGCATCCTCCAACTCCTCGGCAGCCCAAGCATTATGTGATAATTGTGTCACTTCCGTTTCTAGTTTTGTGGATACATTTTGGACATTAGGCCAGTCAATGTATTATCAGTTTAATACTCCTAGCAAACAATCAGATGAGAACAAAACTGCTAATCAGGCTCTCAGGCTACTTACATTCAGTAAAGTGGAGAAAGACTTAGTGAATGCAAGCGTCGTCCGCGTAAGCATTCGTTTAAACTGATTAGTTTCGTTCCCGTTTTCCCGCCGAAGTCCATGTATGTTTATCGAAAATATTATGTCACCAAACAGTTTAGGATATCTTGTCCTTCCCTCCCACATCTCCTTCAGTGCGCGCCAGTAGGGGAGGGGCACTGAGATGGCCACTGCAGCAGTTGAGGGGGGGTGGGGGGGGACCGTGACCATGGGGAGAGAGAGCAGCTTGTGCTGCTACTTTGTGGGCTAATCCATGGTAATCTCTGCTTGAGTCGAGAGGGGAGGCGCAGGGAACGGCTGGGCCACACGCGCTCCTCTACTCCTCACCCCTTCATCTCCCCACTAAGGGTGGGTGAAAGTGGAAGGATGACCGCTGTTACTGCACATGCTCACTCCACATCGCCCTTGACACACAACCTTTCAGAGAATACGGGCAGCAAGCTAATGATAAGACAGAGAGAGAGAGAGAGAGAAAGAGAGAGAGAGAGAGAGGGTGGGGGAAAGAGTGAGACTTAGGCTTTGAGGGGTCGAGAGTAGTTCACCAGTCACCTTCTATGAGTGCATCCACATCCAACTGTTAGGATAAAAAAATGTCTTAACTTGCTCCACTTGATTGGTTGATTCGTTTTCCTGTAACTTATTTGATTACTCGCTAAAATGATTACTCACTTGATTATTCACTAAAATGTATATACAACAGTAAATTTTACAGTGAACAACAGTGTATAGAACAACAGTGAGTTTTAAAACAGTCACATGACAACTCAGAACTCATCACTCCAGCATTTCAAGCTAATAATGTGTCAAAAATATATATAGCTAACTAAATAGATAGATATAGATATAAACACACATACATATACATACACACAAACATATATATATATACATATACACACATGTACATATAATCTTAAGACTTTATCAACCATTCCAACCATACTGACCATTGTAGTTTGTTTCTGTATGTAGTAGCACAGTGACAAAAGCACATGGAGTTAATCCGAATCGTATGAATGAAATGTATTTTGGTCTCTTTGTCCTCATCTTTCCTTGTCTCTCAGTCTCCTCCTTGTCTCCCCCATTGATCCATCCATCCCACCTCCCCATCCCCCATATCTAATTATGAAAGGGCTAATGGTGTATTTGAAATATAGTCCCTGGTCCCTGCATGAAGGAGGCCTCTCTCAGGATGCTGATGAAAGAGGGAGAGCTGGAGTAGAGTGTATGAGTGTACTGCCACTATCTGCCTGTATTGGATTTTAGGGTTGGGGTAATGAGAATGCACATGGTAAACAGGGTCATTGACCAGTGGCTCTGTTTTATTAAGAGGATGAGATGTCTTTTCATTAAGATCTGGCCACAATATCGGATTCTTTTATTTTTATAGTTATTTATGGTACTGTTCTCTCTCTCTCTCTCTGTTAGGGACCGGATCTCTTAGTCAGTGTTTCACTCTCTTTCCTTCCCCCTTTTCTCTCTCCCCCCCCCCCTCTCTCTCCCTCTCTCTATTTCTCTCTCTCTCTCTCCCTCTCTCTATTTTTTCTCTCTTCCTCTCTCTATTTCTCTCTCTCTTCCTCTCTCTGTCTCTTCCTCTCTCTCTGTCTTTCTCCCTCTCTCTCTCTCTCTCTCTCTCTCTCCCTCTCTCTATTTCTCTGATTCTCTCTCTCTCTCTCTCTCTCTCTCTCTCTCTCTCTCTCTCTCTCCGTGCATTCAGACCCACTCAGACATTTCACTGTTCTGCTGCAGCTCTTTTACTCTTCCTTTTTAACCATCTCCATCCCCCACTCCTCTCTCTCCACCTCCCCTCCGCCCCCTTTTGGCGGTTGACCCCAATGTTGCTCTCCTGTACTCATACACAGACTGACAGCTCAACACGAAGTCTTAAAGTGGAGCACCAACTGTGCCCCTCCCCCCCTACACACTGCCTCTTATATACATGTACATATGCACTATATGCACCACACACACACACATCCGCGTACATTCAGTCAATGCATAGGGTAAGATGCTTATGCTGATGTGGCGCAGTTTTTTAGTTTGTACTGAAATTTGGCGAATCAAGCAGATAAATGCAAATTGAACTGTACAGAGAAAACTATACATTATAACCAACGTGCGTCTGTCTCTTCTCTTGACCCCTTCCGTAGATG
>NC_044503.1:11223456-11345956 GCF_902362185.1 Chanos chanos | reverse complement strand
ACCACTGTAACACTAGAATGGTGGGCTGCAGTAACTGAGATTCTGCCATTTTGGCAAGCAACTACAGAACATTATTTAACTACTGCTTTATATAGCAGAATTTGGCCTTTGCTCATTTGAACACAATACCACACTTGCATGTTTATTCATATACAAATAGCTTGTTTCTCTGTGCTGTTATGCTTTAGGAAGGTGTGGGTATATCTCTGGTCATTCATCAAAATGTAGCTGTGTAAGCAGTTGAAAAACCTTAAAGAGAGCACACACACACAAACACACACACACATACACACACACACACGCACACACACATGCGCAAACACACGTACTCACTCGCACGCACACACACACACAAACACACACACACACACACACACACACTGCAAATAGGAAAAACATATGCAGTACAGTATGCTGTCCAAGGGAGCACCCAACAGTATAGTGGCAATAAGCCCCACTATAACAGTGTATTGACTCCACTGCTCACTGTGGTCCATTGGCTCAGTATGACAGCGAGGACTATGCCTCAGGCCTGCACAGATTAATAATGCAAACCTAAAACACTGCAGACATTCATTTGACCTTCAGTTCCATGAGCCACATGTAGGACAGAACTAGTCATGGAATCGGTAACATGTCATTGTGTCAATACCACAACACAAATGTGAAAGAAAGTGTCGCAGAGAATGAGAGGGTATGAGAGAAGACATTGATACTGTCAGCTTATTTGTCCGCTTTTAATACAATATCCTACAATGACTAACTGATAAATCATATAATAAGCTATAACGCTGAGCATTTGGTATGCTGTATCTGGGTGCTGATGGTATGGAGGGTCAGACAAAGATAGTATGGATGTTATGTATTGGTACAGAACATGATGTCATGTCAGATGAAGTATGTACTCTTTACAGTGTATTATCTAAGTATAACTATCAGCCTCTGCAAAATACTCACATTTTTCACAGGGTAAAGAGGTATAGAGGTATATTTCACCAATAGTCCAATAGTTTCTCCTTCAGAATAATTCAATATCTACCATGCAGTGAAGAAAGTTCTGCGCTGATACATTCAAATGTTTTCATTCTCTGTAAAATTATGGCAACCCCCTCCCCTTTCTGTGTGTGTGTGTGTGTGCACATGCGCATGTGTGTGCAGAAGTGTCAATTGATTGTATTGATTTGTGTTGAGAGGGTGACTTCAGTTTCTGTGCCCAGCGGTGAGACAAATACAGGCCTGTGCTGATTTATCAGAAAAGCTGTCCAAACAACACGGAACACACAGGCTGATTTACAGCCAATCCACCAAGCGCGGAATGTGATGTACGACCAATCACTGAGTGACTGCCAGAGACATTAAAAGTCACAGTGAAATCTGATCCCTTGTTCTGTTAATCTCCTGTATTACTTTTAGAAGTATTACAAGCTTGTTTTTTTTTGTTTTTTTTTTAAATTAATTTATTTATTTTACAGTCCATGGTCTTTGCTTTGCTTTTAAACAATATCATTATCACTACTTTCATATAGTTTACTGATATTTTTAAAAATCTGCTTTTTCCTTCCGTGACTTTTATTGTATTTAGACTGCTTCAGTTCCTGTTTTTCAAGTATGTCTTGCCTACGTTATCTGTCCAAAAGAGTTGTATTGCTGGTTTCCCAGACAAAACGTATCAAGTGATGAACAGATTTCACAGAAGTCCTGTCTTTAACACTGCAAAGACGCTTCTTAATATTCCTCAGTTCAAACCGTATGTTCCTTGTGAAATATGTTCAGTACAAATACCGTTTGTAATGTTAACAACTTTAAATCTTAATTTTAACCGCTATCCTACATACCGTCACTCTGAACTTGCATTTCACTCTAACTTTGGGAACATGACTGGTAACTTCTCAAACAGTGTTCAATATCACGCACATTGGCCCCATACATGACCGAGACTCACATTCTTCAGACACTAGTTTGAATATCAAAGCATCTTACCCATTGTAGAATCTTTATGAATCCCAAAGGCTGTTTGCAAATGGTGAATTGCCCGGTGGCGACCAACTGTGAAAACAGATATTGACGATCCTCTTATCAGAAACAAGTTTCACCAAACTGTACTGAAATCACTTTAAAATAAAGCAATCAAACATCCAGATAACCCGTGAAATAACAAAAGAGTGGTGTTTTGTGAATTATAATGGCATTTTATGGATCTTGTGTACACATTTTATGGATTGTCGTGTAGTTTTACGACCAGTTATTCTTTTGAAGAAAACTATTGATATGCGTTGTGAGTGAAGATTTGCATGCTGGCTCTATCATGTTAAATTCCTCCATTAGTCCCCTCAAATGATGAACAAAACAAGTGGACCTCATGGACTGTGTGTTGCATTATTCTCCTACAAAGGTATACGAGAGTGATAATATTTCCTTCCCTCACTTTATCAAAACAAAGGACCGATTCTGTCCATTGCACCTTCAAGTAATGTAGGACTTATTTTGCCGAACTGTTTTCCTGCAGGGACCGTTGTCTGCTGATACTGTACGGTATCTTGTAGTAATTTTGCTCTGGCTTTTTATCTGCACCGCTCTAGCGGTGTGACAAAGCCACGACACCGTCTATGAAGCAACCAATAGAGCGCACCAGTGAGTTAAAGACTTTGCCAGCATTAGATAAAGCAGCTTATGCGAATGTTTCTTATGTGAATGTTCAGTGGGTTAGCAAACAGACACGTAGACCTGCTATACCTGTGACTTTCTAGTTGCTGGTTACACAGGCTGTACCCAGCGGCCATGCGAGGCCGAATGCGGCACTTATTGTACAGTTATATATAGCCTTACCTAAAGCTGCATTCTCAAGGGGCAATTGATGATGTGCAAGAATTCTTTCGCAAGATCAGACCCTGAACTCATACAAATAAGTAAACTAAAAAATGCACATCACATCTTGTTCATAACGCAACGTTAAATGTTAGATTCTGACAAAATGAACCTATGACAACCTATGAAAATAACAATAAAACAGAGTAATATCCACTAGCCTTGTCGACAGATGAACAAACGAAAACAAGCTAAAAGGGTATAAAATGTGTTGCAACGAGAAAAACAGTGATTCCCCTTGCAGAAAAAGTATTATCACCGAGCGGAATAATATATAGTCTACTTTGCCGTGTTAATTGAAACAGCATGTACCCTAAACCGTTTACTAGAGAGAAGGATATCAAAGCTTCTCTGTATATTCTACGATGACAGGCTGGTTTATTTTTTCGTAACTCATTCACGAAAAATCTCAGTGCAAACTCGCTGGTCCAAATTGGTGGTACAAATTGTATTAGTACTTTTGTAAAGCAAATAACTGCATAATACAAACTCCGTCACTTAAAAAGAACCCCTCTGCTCAGCCAGAACATAGTTTTGAGAGGTATTTCTGTTTCTTTTCATTCATTTATGCATTAAATAAAACATGGTCCTGCAACGTCTGCAGGATCAAAGCCGACGTTAAATGTCGTATATTTCATGTTAAATACTCATTACATTGTTTCATAATTCTTAAGAAATACACTTTCTTGGCATGGGATGCCCAATACAGTACCGCGAAACATTGTCCCTTATTTTATGAATAAATATCTGAATTGCTGCACGAGAGCCCTACCTGGTTGATCATATCCATCTTAGCCGCCTTCTAGTGGATAAGAGGATCAGAGGAGTGGAGGGAGGTAGGCGTTACATCCGGAACAGCCCACGTAGGTCCAAAAGGATGGAAGTGGAAACAGCGTTGTTACCTAGAGAGAGGTAGGCGGTACAAGAGGTCCCCGAAAAGTCAGTGTCTTATCGACCATGACGGAAACTAAAATGAAGTGTTGTGAACAAGCAGAATGATTTACACGGGAACCTGATGCTATTACCAGGGAGTTTTACAGACAACTGGCTGAGCAACGATTTAACATTTGCAAGACTATTTAGTGTAAGCCACTAGTTGGTGAAAGGTCATTTACTAGCAGTCTATTGCCAGCTTTGTCTGACGACTGTTTGCATAGATGGATGAACCCTAACAACCTCTTCTCAACGATAGCTTCTTGTATTTGCCTATTTAATCAGCTGGGAATTGTATACATAACCTTCAGCTTTTACAGCTTGAGCAAGTAGTGAAGTTTTTTTTAGCAAAACAAATCCCTGGATGCGTAATGCCGGTGAACTGGCAACAAGGGGCAGACTGTTATTTACCAGTAGCGTTTTTTCCCTCTGCACCTCAATTTGATGATGGGACACTATAGAGGCGCTGCTGAGAGATTACATCTGCCTATTTTGAGTTAGAGTTGGTTGTACAGTATTACTGATATGGCCGAACATAGACACAAATTCATTCATGATTACGTTCGAAAGGCTGAAATGTTAAAATAATGGCATCGTACTATTTCATTGATGTCACGATTAATTATTAATGTGTGGTTACTTCATGTGCTACTTCCGCTCGAGAAAACATCACACAGTCTGTGTTAAACTGTTATGGATAACAAGGGGAAATTTAACATGCTAAAAATGATCTGAATTAAATGTAGGCTACAAAACACCGCAAAATGATTCCGTAATGAGAAGAACAGAGAAGCGCTTGCATTTGTTCGCAACAACTAAAAGATGTGCTACAGTAACCACTTAGGAATCATTGGATCAAAAGATCGATTGCGCATTCAGATAAAAAAGAAAGGACAAAGCATAGAGGAAAATATCAGAAAAAAAGAAAAATTTATTACATATGCATTATACATTTATACCTGAGTAATTACTAAATCAGCACTGATTAAAATAAAACTATTGCAAGACTCAGCAGGATATTCAAAGCTACATTCTTTGTCGGTGTTCATAAAATGGAGGGAGGGAATAAACTCTTACAACAGTTGCCTTTTCTGTAATATATCAAGTGTTTTCTAATTTAATATTACATTCACTCACAGGAAACGCTAACACAGCAAGTCATCATTTCGGTTCATTGTCATGATCTATGAAACTCTCATCATATCGTCTATTATTTATGAAGTTTGATTTTATAAAAGCAAAACAAGAATAGGTTTAGTGATTGTGACACTCTTTTTTGTGCTGTATAAAACAATGCCATTTGCAAAATAGCATACTACCACAACACAAAGTAAACATATGGAATATGGCCCTTTAGAAAACAAGAAAAGATATATAAATATGTCCAAAAAAACAAAACAAGACAACATTCTGCTGTAAATGTGCAGAACAGAATACAACATGATATTCAAATGATACTTAACATGTTCATATTACAGAGAGGTTTGGGAAATTCATTATTTGAGATGAGCGTACATAAATGCACAGCAAATCCAAACAACAAATGACCAATTATGTTTAGTTTTACAGGATTAAATTTCTATACCTGTTTGTTTCATTTAAGTATGCTAGTCCTGAGTTCATTGTTACCAAAGCATCGATCAAGTCAACATTTCAAATCCCACATCATATTTTTCATTCGTGATGCTGCCATATATGTCTGGTCACAGTGAGGTTGTGACCTTAAAAGGACAACCCTCCCCCATTGTTAGGATGATGTTACTGCCAGAGTCTGTAACAGTGCGTCTGGACTGAAGTCAATGCATGCCAAATGGATTCCTTATACAGAAATCTGATACAACACAAAAGTGGCAAGCACATCTTTAGAGACAAATTAAAAGCTTTGCAATCTTTCACATTGATGGAATGTAACACAACTGGTCTACATTTAATTGTTTGATAGTAATATCAAGGTTTTTTTTTTTTTATGTGGAGTAAAGGGGAAATGGTTAGTTTTAAATCCTCGGTTCTTCATTCTTCCATCGATCTTTTTTTTTTTTTAATCTCTTCTTGGACTCTGTCTCACTCACAGATGACTTGACAAGATCCCTTCAGTATGAGATAACACAATTCATTTCATCAGCCAAGTCCTCCTCGAGGCGCGCTACTGGCTGTCCCCCCCTTCCACGGCTCAGCAAGTCACTGGCGGCATTCTCCATCTCATCCAGTGTCATGTGACATGCATCTGCAATTTCCCGTTTGGCAAAGTCCACAAATTTGGGGTCTCTGGCGTACAGACCCAGGCCCTCTGATATGAGAATCTGGGACGGGGATGTAAAACACAGAGACAATCGTAAAACTGAATTGATGACACTGAAGAAACTTCTGACAAAAAACCCCAATTACTGTTATGGCAGGTGCACTATGAATAGTTCCTCTTTAGAAAATAACACACTGGTTACATTAGACTCTATAATGTCTGTATGGTTATTTATATGATAACCAATATGTTCAGCATCAATAGGTATAAAGCACAACACTGCACTCCTACCTTACATGGTTGTCTAATATGCAAGTAACAGTTACACAAGTAACAAGTAACAATGACTTGTACCCAATTGGAAATGTTCTGCAGGAATGAACATGTAAACAGTATGTAATTGTGGTCTACGTAACATACAAAGGGACTGAAAAACGCGGGCATATTTACCGACTCAACCAGGCTGTCAGCGCTGCCTCTTTCTATGTAGCCAGGGCTGTGTTGGCTCGGCACTCGGAGACTCGTGTAGGCCCTCTGTGGCTGCGATACGCCCATCGTCCTGGCAGACGCGGGTAAGCTGGCACTGCCGTTACCCTCACCCCACACAGCCTGTGTGCCGCCCGCTTCGTCCACCAGAATGAGCGGCGCGTAGAGGAGCCGGCCTCGGCGGGCCTGGTTATTAGCCCACGAGGCCGACGAGCCGGCGGACGAGATACTGCTACGCCGCGAGTCAAAACTGTTATGTGTCTGGGGGGAGAATAAATGGACGGGGGTCAAACGTCAGAGAGGACCGTATTCCAACCATATTCACATTTAGGATCAGGATCGTGCGCATGCGCGGGACTTCTGTTTTTAATCACTTACATATGCATACTCAGGTTCTCACTTACGGTCAAGTTCACGGTCAGTATCGGAGTGGATCTGCGGTTTGAAGGTGTGTTGACCGGTTTGTGACTGACATACCTGGATGCGTGTTCGGCAAGGTGGGGAGTTCTGATGATAGACGCCGGGAATAGGAAGGTCGTCGTTACTGCCCTGACTCCTCAGACACTGGATGTTAAAATTGGGCTTTCGACCTAGCGAGAAAGAGAGAAGAGGGGCAAACGAGAGAGAAGAAGTGAAGAGTGGTTATAAGGAGGCTTATAACTGAGGTACAGTGAAAAAGTTCAGAGCAGAAACATATCTGCCTAAGAACCCAAAGTACATGTGGCCAGACCTGCTGGTGTTGGGGGGAGGAGGCGTCTTCGAGGTGGATTTCCATTTCCGTTGTATCCATTCCCGTTGTAGCCGTTACTGCTGTACCCATTTCCGCTGTACCCACTTCCGCTGTATCCGTTTCCATTGTAACCGTTCAAGTTGTAGGGGGTTCCATGGAAGCCATTTGTAGGGTAACTGGTGCCATTGTATTCATTTGCAGGATGCCTACTGGCATTGTAACTGTTGCTGTTAGCATTTTCAGGAAGTGGCGTTGTACTCACCCCTTCATGCACATTGCTGGGGGCGGGAGAGGGGGCAGGAGAGGGGGCAGGAGAGGGTGCAGTTGGCGCAGGTGGAGGGACTTCTGGGTACCATTGTCTGTAGAGGATTTTTTCCACAAATATCACAGAAAATGAGACACACACACACATACACAGTAAACGACAAAGACTGGCATAGTGACTGCTTTAGCATCCTCTCCCAGAAATTGTTGGCTATTACCAGGGAAGTGGGACTATTAAAAGACCAAAATGTACCATTCACAGTGTTCTCTTATCTAAATGCCAAAGACAGTGATCTATTCATTCCATACTGGCAATGGTGCTCTCGTTTCTCTATAAATAATCTCAACACAACAACTTAATTGTTTGAACATATCTTTTTTCATATGGTGAACCAGTGTGGGTGAATACATGACATTTACAACTGAATCCGTCATGTAGTGATTTTTTTTTTCACATCCATTGTGCTCCTTCTATCTCATTCCTTGCTCCTGCCTTCAGTTAAACACAATCAATGTTCAGTGATTGACAGCATTTACCTCTCATGTGAAGCTACGCTCCCCGCATCCTGCTCCTTACTCACGTAGTTCTGCTCCGTGGCGTTTACCACCTGCCCTCCTCCACCCTGTGTCCCTCCATCCATTGGAGGTGGAGGTGGAGGTGGAGAGCTTACTCTCAGATCAGTCCTGTTGGGCACATTAGTAGCGTGTACTCACTGAGAGATTATTCTTAATTTTACATACTGTATTATATTATATTGACAACTGGGTATCTAAGGAGAAATTCTTGCAGAAATCAAAGGCGTGAAACTAAAATGATTCCATGAATCATAATGATAATGCTCTGCGTTAGCAGATTTATGAATGAGCAGCATGCAGCTTTTAATATTTTGCGTATTTGATTGTATTTTGACAGCTTGCCGCTGAACCGCTCTAAGAAAGCAAGAGAAAGCCAGAGAAGCAAAGAGCCACAAAAAAAATCAGCGTGGATGGCAAATCTAAATAACAGTGCTTTCTTCATGTGCTTTCTTGCCTTGAGCCAAAGTTCAGCGCCCAGAGTGTGTTCAGTTTGTTGTGACCGGCGGCCCACCTGTTGGGCAGGGGGCTGGACCTCTGAGGCTGTTCCCACACCACCTCATTGGTAGAAAGCGCAGAGGCGGGCCTAGAATCCTCTATGGCCTCCTCCAGCATAAGTTCTCCATTGTAGATCTTGGATCTGGGCTCAATGATTACGGTGGTGTGTTCGTCCATGGGTGGTAGGGGCGTGCCTGGGATGGAGGCAGTCGGCGTGGATGGAACGTCGCTGAATACACTGTCGCTCTGTGTAAGTAAAAAAAAAAAAAAAAAGCATACACACACTGTTTACCTGTGTGTCTCAATCTGTTAAGTTAAGTTTCAGTGATTGCACACACACACTGTGAGCAGTGCATTTGTCCTCTGCATTTAACCCATCCAGTACTGAACACACAACAGACGCAGGAGCAGTGGGCAGCATTCCTCTGCACCCGGGGAGCATTAGGGTTAAGTGCCTTGCTCAAGCCGTGGATGTTGGGCCTGGGAATCGGACCGGCAACCCTCCTGTCACAAGCCCGGTTCTCTAACCTTTAGACCACAGCTGCCCTGTTCTGTTCTGCTAGCACAACTCTCTGTAGGTGCACAATCCAACTCAAAGGTCTAGGGGTCCTCCTCTCTGTTCTCTCTATTTGTCTACACGTATGTATTATTATTGTTATTTCTTTGCTTGACACACATATGTTCACTGAATCCAGGAAACCGTCCGAAGGTCCTCCTACTATATATAACGTCCCCTCAGGGGGCATTAGTTGATTACCCTGAAGAATTCTTCGTCCTCTGTCATCTCTCCTTCCATACCCTCCTCCTCCTCCATAGCCATGGCCAAGCGCATTTCTGGGGCCAAATCCTGAAGTGTACGCAGTCCTTGCTGGAGCACCACAGGAGTGGGGTTAATGATGTTACACACAGACAGAAAGAGAGAGACAGAGGGAGAGAGAGAGAGAGAGAGAGAGAGAGAGAGAGAGAGAGAGAGAGAGAGAGCGAGAGAAATAAAATGTATCAGATAAATGTTACAAACACAAACACAAAATCTTCTATATCAGAGCTATATGCAACTGCAGTGCGTTCACTCTGTAAATGAGTTCAATGTAATTTTGGACTGTATATCAATATGTGTATGTGGTGTATATGAATGTAATCACATATACTGTGTGTATTGTACTCAACATCATAAAATCAATGAGATAAGATGTTGATGTACTGTTGTTCTTGTGTTTCGTGAGTTGATGTGCACCTGGAGGGAGGCGGACTTGTCTTTCCCCTTCTTCTTCCTCTCTTTCTCTTTCCTTTTCCGAAATTTTTTGAAGTAGTCCTGGATAAGGAAGCTGGCGTAGAACTTCCCTGCAGTCACCTCGTCGCCTGAACAAGACAGTCAAAGTAGATGAGAAAGGGACTGATTGAAGGTGAGGAATAAATTAAACTGATCCAAAAATGTATACAGTAATCAGTCCATGGACAGGTGTATGTTGGGTAATGTAGTCTTGTTGGCCATGATGGATGACCCTGAATGTGACTGCTTCGTACCTGCAGGGGGAGGGATGACTTCGTCTAAGAGCTTGGGTTTGGTGCGTTTCCAGATTTTCTTAATAATGGCCCTGAGCTCCTCATTCTGCTGGTCAATGGGTCCTGAGGAGAGGAGAGAGTTACCTGGTAAAGAACTAAGGAAAACTGATAAATGAAAAATGGAAGGTGTTAAATGAAGACGTGTCAAAGTGTGTTTTAATGTGTGCATATTTGTTCCCGTTTCAGAGTGAATTTTGATGTAGTTAACTGCTTAAGGGGCGTCAGTGGGTGTATAGTCGTGTAATTATGTATGTGAAACATTGTGTTTATGTCATACCATACTGTGAATATGCTTTTATCTGGCATTAAAGAATTTCAGATATGGGATATGGTTTAGCATTAATGGAGCATGTACATTGCATTCGGTTATAATTTGCACTTTTGAGAATGGCGTGTGTGTGAGTATGTGTGTGTGTGTCTAAGTATGTAGGTGGGCTTATAATTGAACACGTGTGTGTGTGTGAGTCCTGTTGTGCGTGTGGTGGTCTGACCTTCTGTTTTAATCTTCAGTGAGGACCTGACTAAAGCAAACAAGGTGGCATTGAAGGACACAGTGCCGTCAGGGTGAAGCGGCACGTTCATGGCAACCAGTCTCTGAGAAAGTAATAGGATAAAAGGGAGAGAGAGAGAGAGAGAAAGAGAGAGAGAGAGAGAGACAGAGAGAGAGAGAGGAGATTAATAAAAAGGGATAGCAGCTCACACACACACACACACACAGAGAGAGAGAGAGAATCACGGACAAAGAGGGAGATGGGTAAACAAAAAGAGGGATAGATGAAAAAGGGGCGGGGCTTCATAATAGGATTGGAGAGAAAAGAGGAGGACTGACAGCCTGCACTGCTGGTTAAATACTCTTGACTGACTGAATGTGTCAGCTACACCTCTTAGTTAGTTAAGTCTGCACTCTACATGCATTTTATCCCGCTTACAGCTTCAGAAAATTATGACTATTTCCAATATTTAGAAATGGTTCAGAACCCTTAACACCTCATTCGACGGAAAAAGAGGATTACTCTAGATCTTTATAATACTGAATGTGTATCCCTCAGTCATAATGACATACAGTGAATTAGAGATTTAAAAAAGCTGACTAAAAGGTTTAGGTGTTGTACAGATCAGTGGGTTTGCTTACCCTACAGGCCACGCGGTGCGGACAGAGTTTGCCAAAACCAAGAGGCGGCTGAATCCTCCGTAACAGAGTAACCACATCCAGATGTTTGATTCTACCCCTGAGGATAGTTATAAAACATTACCCGAATGTTAAACAGCTGAATTAAAACAGAGTTAATGAAGTGAAATAGTGAAAAAAAAGGAGAAAATCAGCTCTGTCTTAAGCGTATGGAGTTAAACATGATAGACTCTATGCGGTCGTCTCTTACGTGGCCTCGGGGTCATAGTCTGACCAAACTCTTTTAAACTCATCCAGGTGATGAGTCCCCAGTACTGTCCAGTCTCGGGTTAGGTACTCAAAGTTATCCATGATGACAGCAATGAACAAGTTAATGATCTGACGACACAACACAAATGGAGAACAAACAGCAAGTCAGACCCTCTCAAAATATAACTTATGAAATATATCATTTGGATTTTAAGTATGACTGACATTCAGATTCATTGTGCTTGTTGACTAAATAGCGTCTGCTAACACTGTTTATTGGTTAAAATATAGTCCATAAGTTATTCTGGCATGGTCACTCATTCACTCACTGACACACTCTCTCTGTATGCCTGCCTGCCTGCTAGTCTGTCTGTCTCTCTCTCTATCACTGACCAAGAAAGCACAGAGAGCGAAGAAGCTGATGAAATAGAGGTAAGCCAGGTTACTGCCGCAGGAATACTCCTCCCCTGGCTCAAAATCTGACTCAGGGTCACAGCGTCTCCCTGGCAACGCTGCCAACATGATCTGCTGCCACTGTTCACCAGTTGCACATCTGCAACGTGAAAGGGAGACAGGGAGACAAAACATGTCAGGTGAAAAAGAACAAGGTAGTAGAGGAAGAGTCAAAGAGGCAGGGAAAGGTTGGGGCAAATGTCCAGGGAAAAGCTTAGAAGAAGTGACAATATTGTCATATTTACCATATATCAATACTGTACACCAGTATCATTCAGAACATATACACTGTATCAAAATGCTGTAAGAAAACAGCTAAATTCTATACTATACTGTAGAAAACAATGCAATATTTGGGCAATATCTGTGGGCAGCCTACCTGAAGAGTAATAAGACAGCCATAAAGAAGGTTTGGAAATTGTTGTTCCTGTTGAGTTCTGTAGTGTCATCAATAGCAATCTTTCCAAAAGTCTGAAAGGTGAGGATACAACAGGGATGCCCCCATATAAAAAAGAAAACAATTAGACAGAAAGAGCAGCAAGAAAAACTGAAAATGAGGAAAAGAGGAGGCCAAAAAAAGTAAGCATCAGTGAAAGGAAGACAGACAGATGCACTCACCTGCATGCCGATCACACCGTAGATGAAAAAGATCATTGCAATTAGGAGACCGACATAAGGCAAAGCCTGAGAGAAAGAAGGAGAGAAAAAAAAGAGGAGAGAAAAAAGAGGAGACCAGGACGTATTACATGTGGTTTATTTTTTGAGATACACATTCTTTCTACCGCATTTGCATTACTTGGGGGGAAACAGTTTGACTGTTAGTAAACCCACCAGAAAAGTATTAGTGTTTTATTAGTGAGCTATCGCTATACATTCTGTTGTTTAGTGTTTAATGACTATTGTGGCATTTCATTTGCCTTGCCTGTAATCAAAGATGTGTTTTTTTTTTATGATAATCTCCAAGCTGACCTGCAGTGACTTAACAAAGGTCCAGAGAAGAGTCCGAATGCCCTCCCCCTTGCTCAGCAACTTGACCAATCGCATGACTCGGAACAGACGGAAGAACGTGATGGACACTTTGGCGCTCTCTCCTTCCCCTTTTGCCTTCACATGAGAAAAAGGGAAAGAGGATAGAACAAGGGGAGAAGAAAAATGAGCAGACCTAATAAAAGAGGTGTGTTTATCCTCAGACTATTGTTAACAGTCTATACTTTGTAAATGTTTTGTAACTGTGATGTCCATACCTCTCCATGGCCTCCCCCTCCCTTAAACCAGTCAGAGGAAGTTCCAGAAATGAAAGAGAGAACGGGTATGGAGAATGTTGAAATACAGGACAGCGGAAATGACATAGACATAAAGAGAAGAAGACAGAGGCATTTGAAAAGTGAAATAACTGAAAAAAAAATGAGTAGCAGAACAGATAAGAACCTATGTCAGTGACACCAAATATGCAAAACATCGGAGGTATTTGGAGGTTTAAAGCATTTATTTACTACAAAAAGCAACAAAAACAAATTTCAAACACATAAAAAAACCAACATGAGTAAAATCAGACAACAGACTGATGTAATTAAATGGAATGTTTTACTAGACTCTAGAAGGTGAAGATTCAGTAAAGCTGCTGAATGATACTCACACTAAACTCAGCAATCATAATGTCTACCAGACTGCCCACCACTATCAATGCGTCAAAGGAGTTCCATGCATCTATAAAATAGTGCTGTTCAAGTCAAGGACAGTGAGAGAAAGCAAGACAGGGAGAAAGAGAAGGACAGAGAGAAAGACACAGAGATAAGGAGAGAGCAATTAAAAAGATACACAAAGACTGGAAGAAAGGGATAGTATGTATTAAAGCCTGTTTACTCTTGTCTCTTTTTAAGTCTGAATGGAATGAAATAGAAGAGAGAGTTCCAGAAAGAGAAAAAAAAAGAGTAGCGTAAGGGCTTACGTATGGCCTGAGGGCGAGCAGTTTGATGATCATCTCTATGGTGAACAGTGCAGTGAAGATCATGTTGAGGATGTCCATCACAAAGTTAAAGAGTTTCGATTGCTCATAGTGCTGAGAAAAACGAAAACAAACAAACAAAAACAAAAAAACAACAACAGAAAAGCAAAAGATAAGTCTCCATATTAGTATATGAAACACTGCCACCATCTATCCTAAATTTCAAAAAATCTAAACTTATATAGTATAATGTAACACATAAATCACTAGGAATCTATGTGTTCTACTTTAGGATTGGCTGAGTTTGGATTGTCCATACCTGTACAGCCAGGGTGAGAGTGTTGAGTAAAATGAGAACAAACATGATGTACTCAAACTGGGAAGAGTTGATGATTTTCCAGAACTTGAGCTGAGAAGGGTTTTTGGGTATGTAGATTTTTATAGGTTGAGCTTTTAGGGCATAGTAAACACACTGTCTCTGTGATAAAAGAAAAAAAAACCCAAAACAACGTAAGTAATTAAAATTAGCTGACAAATGTAACATCTTTGGTAAAAACAAAAACGAAAAAAAAAAAGGACGGTAACTGAATCACAGAGTAATTGAGTCACACAAAGCATGAGTCATGAAACACTTTAAAGTTTGCATGCTAAAATCCCTCTAATATTTCCAGTAAAAACTGACTTGGTTCTTATTCAGCTCGCAGTTCTTGAATTCAGCCTCTCCTTGCTCTCTGAATGTGATGATGACGAAACCCACGAAGATGTTCATCATGAAGAAGGCGATGATGATAATGTAAATGATGAAGAAGATGGAGATCTCCACACGGTAGTTGTAGATGGGGCCTCTGTTTTCTGCGTTGGCGTCAATAGCCTTGTACAACAGCCTACAAATAACATGTTTCGATTAATGTAAATTTAAATCAAATTTTAATAAAGTAAATTTAACAGCAAAAATCCAGTATTTTCTCAGGAAACAACAGAAATCATCATTAGGGGCACTTACTGTGGCCAGCCCTCAAAGGTAGAGACGGTGAAGAGGGCTAACATTCCCATCAACACATTGTCAAAGTTAAAGTCACTGTTTATCCAAACTCTCTCCCTCACCATGGGGTGATTCATATCCCCATCCTTAAACACCACAAATGTGCCCCTGGAACACACACACACACACACACACACACACACACACATATAAATGAAGGTCTGGAGAGACAAGTTGTTATGATAAAGGTTTGATAAACAGATGGTAAAGGTTTAGCACATTGAAGTGTATGGTGTACAGCACACTGGGAATAAATGGCATACTTGCACTCTTCAGGGGTGTGTTTGGCCTCATCTGTGCACCTGAAGAATCTACCCTGAAAAGTAGACATGATATGCCACACTCAACGCTCCACGCCTCAACACTTAAGGTCTTCATTCTGAACACCATGTTACGCAGGGATGAAGGAGGACAGACAAACTCAGTACCTTGAAGAGTTGCACTCCAATACAGGCAAACATGAACTGCAGGAGTGTGGTAACTATGAGGATGTTACCGATAGTGCGAATAGCCACGAACACACACTGAATCACGCTCTGCCAACAGAAACAGAGAACATCCTCTTATTAGTATTGGTCACGTTCGGACTGACGATCAAGATCTTCACTTTTGGACTTCTTTGCTACTTAACTGATACGTCTTTATTAACAACTAAGATAGGGAGAGAAAGAGAGAGAGAGAGAGAGGGAAAGAACCAAACAAGTTTGTTTGTTTGTGTGTTGTCTACCTTAAGTCCCTTTGCTCTGTTGATGGCACGAAGAGGCCTCAATACACGGAGTACACGCAGAATCTTCACCACAGAGATGGCGCTCGAACTAAAAGCAGAGGACAGATAGACAGAATTTAAGAAAGGAACTCATTTATCATTTGACTACTGAAAGGGGCTGTTCCCTTCAAACTACAGAATGAGAAACATTGATTGACAATCTCCATAGATACGTTCCACTCACTGTAGGAAGAAGGAGATGAGAGACACGCTGACGACCAGAAGATCGAGAAGGTTGAATGCATTTCTGCAAAAGGAGCCTTGATGTAGGAAAGCTCCATACACTGTCATCTGGGGTCAGTAAAAGAGACATATATTTTAACGCTTACTCAGAACACCTAAATGACAGATTTTGTCTCAAGTTATCAAAGCCATCAAGAAATCAATACAATGACTCGAGCCAGCTAATTAATCAGTGGCAACAAAAATTCCTTAGCTACAAATACCTTGACCGTAACTAGACAAAAATGTATTTGGATACCTTGAGTACGATTTCACAAGTGAAGATGGAGGTAAACGCATAATCAGCATATCCCAACATCTTGAATGAAGAGCAGAGAGAAGATCAGATATGAGGATAGATCATAGATCATACATGTCTTTTTCAGTTGGCTGAGCTAAAAGTGGCTGTTAGGCGCAAAAAACATAAGGAACACAGATAAAGTCAAATGAAATGTGCAGAGGTGATGGAGTATGTAAATACTTGTGATTGTGGACTGTACTGAATTCAAGTGCATGTGAAACGATTTTAAACAGATGCCCAGGGTGGCATGAAGGACACTTTCTTTTCAGACATGCGTTAAAACTCTCACGAAGTTTCCTCACAGAAAACGAGTTTTCACCACCCCACACACTCTGCTTTAACACTGTGACCATATGAGTCTTACTTGGTTCCCGAATGAGTGCTATCTGATTGGATCACATGAGTCTTACTTGGTTCCCGAATGAGTGCTATCTGATTGGATCACATGAGTCTTACTTGGTTCCCGAATGAGTGCTATCTGATTGGATCACATGAGTCTTACTTGGTTCCTGAATGAGTGCTGTCTGATTGGATCTTCAGCAGCCAGGGAGATACTGCTTAGGATGATGAAGACCAGGATGAGATTGGTAAAGTAATGATGGTGGATGAGGTTGTGACAGCCCACTCGAATACTGCAGAAAACATGACGATGAGGGTGAAATCAAACTCAGACAAGCAGAACTAGGCATCTTCAACAAATTTGTCATAATTAAAAGAAAGAAGCTCCCGGATTTCACACGTACCAGTTTTTCTTTCCAAGGATGAAGAAAGAACTTCCATCAGGGATAGGGACGATCTTCTCTTTTGGCTGAAAATCTGCCACTTTCATCGGTACAGCACCTTGTGACAGAAAAAAGAAAAAAAAGAAAAAAGGTGTGAAGACACAACAAGACAGTAAAGAGTGTGTTCCCTTAAACATTCCTAAAACAGTCCACTATGGCAGTTCTGGAGTGCAGCTACACAGTGTAAAACCACAATGGTTAGACTCACCTTCCAGTCCTTCAATAGCCCTCAGTTCCTCATTCTCCTCCCAGTCATCCACATCATTCTAAAAAGAGGAGGAAAAAAGAGAGACAAAGAAAGAGAAGACATGAGGCAGTGTAAAGACAAGATTAGCAGGTGTATCTGATAACAGAAAATATAAAACATAATGGTATTGAGAGAGCTGATTCCAACCAAAGGACAGGAAGTAAATAAGTAAGTAGTTTTACCCCTGTATCTTCATCCTCTCTTTCTTCATCATCTTCCCATTCCTCCTCCTCTTCTTTCTTCTCTCTGATAAAACCATTTGAGCATCTTGAGTTTTGTGTCCTTGTGCATTTGAATTGTTCACATCTTTTGACTTACTCCACTGAATAGATTATATACGTGACTCTTCACAGATGAACTAGAATCTTTGTGTTTTATTATTGACTTACTCTTTTTTCTTTTTACCTCCATCTCCCGCTAAGTTATCGACAGCGATAGCCAAGAAGACATTTAGCAGAATGTCTGGGCAAGAATGTGGGTCAAGGGCAGAATTCAAATAAGAAAGCTCGGAAGAAGCTGAAGAGTGGGAAAAAAAGCTTTTTCAGAAAGAACACAGTCGAGAAGAGAGAACCGTGAAAGGATACAGTTACCACAGACGAAGAGAATGACAAAGTAAATGCACACGATCATGTTGGGGAAAACAGGACCACCATACGCCATAATCCCATCATACATCACAGAGTTCCAGTCTTCACCAGTCAGGATCTACAAAGAGAGAGAGAGACACACACAGAGACGGAGAGAGAGAAATTTAGATTTGTGCATAGATTCGGAAAAATAGATGTATGTTTTGATATTTTGACCTTTTGCACTTGAATCCTACCCCTCTTACTGGATGATAACACAGGTTGAAAACCCCGGGACTAAACTGCCATAGGAATATTCACTGATGGTGATTAGGGGGATGTGTGACTGAACAGTTTACCTGGAAGCAGGTGAGCAAGGCCGAAGGGAAGGTGTCGAACGTGCTTCTCTTCATCTGAGTCTCATCAAAGTTGAACTTGCCGCCGAAGAGCTGCATGCCCAGCAGAGCGAAGATGATGAGGAAGAGGAAGAGCAGAAGCAGCAGGGAGCATATAGCTTTCATGGAGTTGAGCAGAGAGGTAACCAAGTCTGACAGAGCTGCCCAGTGACTGTGAGATGAAGGAGGAGGAAGAGAAAAACCTAAATGAGTTCATCAGAGGAGAACTCCTGTGGAGCACACTGTAACACATTTATTTAATTATTATTTGTTCAGTCTAGGTTTGAAATCTGAATCAGTGTGTTGAAATCAAATCCAGAGTTTTCCGAAACATGTCCTTGCTCCCACAAGTTTTAAAATCTCATAGAAACTTGATATGAGTCTCTGTTTTATTTTTCCGTTTAGGAATCCTAACTAGAGAAAATGGAATGTTTTGGTGAATTCTAAAGCAAGTTTTTTTAAAAATTCTACAGCAAATTTAGAGCAAACACAGAAAACCAATTAGTCAGCGCTGGACTATCAGGGTACCGGGTGACTTTGAAGATACGGAGCAAGCGGACACAGCGCAACACTGAGATGCCAATGGGTGGGATGACATCCATTTCCACCAGGACTGTCTCTAGGATACCACCACACACGACGAAACAGTCGAAACGGTTAAAGAGCGCCATGAAGTATATCTGGAATCCAAAGCTGTAGATCTTCATCAGCATCTCCATAGTGAAGAGGCCCAGCAAGATCTTATTGGCTCTCTCTGCAGGATGGGATAAACATTGGGAAGAGCAGTTTGATTACATACACTTAGATACAGTTAGATATTATTATAGCTTTCAACTATACTTAATTGTGCTCACACAATCTAGAAGTATAATTGTTTTATGATTCATTTCAACATCTGAACAATTCTAAATTTGTTCTACATTCAGGTCGAACATTTTAATTCCAATTCAAACCATTTGGTCAACCACCTAAGAATCCAACATAAATTCTAAAGGACATGGATAGTAAAGACACAGAGGCAGCAGTGCGGTAAAAAAAAGAGGTAGAAAGTAGAATTTAACTTACCCTGGACATCTGTGAGCCACTTGGGCTGGCCATAGTGCTCAGAGGCGCTGGCCGCCGTGTTAAGAAACACCAGAAGAAGCACCAGCCAGTAAAAGTTGGTCGACTTGACAGCTATGCGACAGTTCTTCCGGATAACCAGGTTCAGGTGATACAGCTGTTCACTGGGCACGAGTAGAACACAGAAAACAGGTTATGAGAGGCACTGAAGTCAAACATCGTAAAGGACTTTCAGTTGTGGGACACTGACTATACACTGAGTGTATCACTGACTTCATCACTGTTTAAGAACAAGACTCTTTATTGTCCGTGCCGGAGGCAAGCAATACAGTACAGTCCCACTGTCTGTATAGCACCATATGCCTTACTGTTAGAATAACCCTCTGCACTCGTGGTGTGAAAGGACACATTTGTTCAGGACTGAGAACAAATTAAGGGAGTCTACTTGATTAAGTGAGTGGTCGTTCACATAATTTACTATGCAGCTGCAGCCAAGCACACTTACCAGAAGCTGATGGCCATTAGCCGTGCCCTGGTGATGGGGAACAAGATGGAAGAGTGCCATTAACATAAAGTGTAATATCTAATAAATCTGTATAACACATTTCATAAAACCATGCATGAAAAAACATATTTCCTTTTACATAATGGAAGCGCAGCATCCGTTGTCATCATCCAGGTATGCCTCAAATTCTGAGTCCGAATCAGATTCTGTTGGACACAGATTTTTACTCAGTCACTTCATGTACAAACTGAACATCTGATTTTTCTTTGGCAATACATCAGAGTGAACAGACGATGAATTAAACAAAACAGTGCTATACCTCCATCTTCACTGTGTTTGTACCATCCGTATTTCTTCATCATCTTCTTCTTGGCCACCACAGCACCTTTAAGATAATGAAATAAGTGAAACTTTCCAGAAAAACAAAGAATAAGTGTAGGGGTGTGTGTGTGTGTCCAAAAGTCCCCAGTAAGATGGCATAATCTGACAAAAAGTGTCTGGTGGGGACCAAATGCTGGTCCCCACTAGGGGAAAAACATTTTTTTCTAAACTATATTGTTGTTATTGCTAAAACAAAAAGTGTCAAAACATTTCTTTGGTTAAGGTTAAGGTCAGGGTTAGGGTTAGTTTTAGGGATAGGTTAGTATTCTTTAGTTACAGGATAATGGGCGTCAGTGGGAAGTCCCCACTAGGATATCAAAACAAACTTGTGTGTCTGTGTGTATGTGTATGTGTGTGGGTGTGGGTGTGTCTTACGTTTGTTCCCATCTTCATCCATGTCTTCAGCCTCAATGAGCCAGTCCATGTAGCCAATCATATCCTCCTCCATCTGCTGCTTCTCCTGAGCTTTCTGCAGCTCCCCACGACACACAGCCTTCTCTCTCTCTTTAGAAAATTCACTGTCCACACACACACACACACACACACACGCACACACACAAGCATGTGAGGACAGGATATATACAAAACACAAGAAACATTCCAAACACAGTTCTAAAATGAGCCTCTATCTCTTTATAGCATAGAAAATATTTCTCTCCTTTTCTCCTTTTAAACTTCTCACAGCTGCGACGCACCCTACACTACAAACACACATCAGCACCAGGGCACTTACCCGCTCAACACACCCAACACAAGATTGAGTACAAAGAAGGAACCGAATATAACCAGGGATACAAAATAGACCCAGGGCAGCTCAAAGCCAATAGCATCATTCATCTGCCAAAGCGGAAATAAAAGGATTAGAGCAATCAAACAAAGAAAAATGAAAAAGAGACTCATAAAGGCAGTAAAATAACGAAAAGAAAGACAAAGTAAAGACAGGGATTAAGAAAGCATTGTTGGAATAACAGAGAGAGAGAGAGAGAGAAAGAGAGAGAGAAAAAGAGAGAGTACCCAGTAAAGCACATCAGTCCAGCCCTCCATGGTGATACACTGAAACACAGTCAACATGGCGAAGAAGATATTGTCAAAGTTGGTGATGCCACCATTGGGGCCTTCCCATCCACCCCTGCACTCAGTGTTGTTCCCCACACAGAAGCGCCCGTTTCCAGCAAATGCACATGGCGTAGGGTCATCATCCACATTCAGTTCTATACGAAGAGAACACAGGAAAACACAAGAAAAAGGCACAGAAGTTAATTAACATTCTTCAACTCGTAAATGTATTCTTTACTGAATACATATCAGGAGAGTTCAAATATATGATAAAATGATGTGTGACCTGTGCCAACATAATAGCAGGTCTTGTGCATGCGGCCAATGAAGAGCTCAAGGCCGATGATGGCGTAAATGATGATGACGAACATGACCAGCAAACCAATGTGCAATAGAGGGACCATGGCCTTCATAATGGAGTTCAACACAATCTGCAGGCCTGAGTAAACACTCATGATGAAATTCAACACTTGTCACAGCAATTCAATTTCATGCGTATCCTTTTAATAGGACAGATACTATCACAAAGCAGATTCAATGACATTCCAGGCATGTTTTCATTATGGACTACTTAATATAACTGCCACAGCAAATAACATTCATACCGGCTCTACAACAAGAGTGTGCCGGGTTAAGTAAATAAGCAGTAACTGCAGTCATTGATGTTACCCACACACACACACACGCTCACACACACACACACACACACACACACACACACACACACACACACACACTTACTGGGTACTCCTGAGACGAGTCGTAAGGGTCGGAGCACTCTGAAAGCCCTGAGTGCTTTGACATCCAGTCCTCCTGGTTTACCTGCAGCATGGTGAGCTTCCCCAGGCTTGTGATCACCCATCTCAGCCACCACACTGAACAGCCTGGGTTAGATAACACACTCCCATATAACCTCCATAGAATATAACACTACCACACTCACACATATACAGATGACCAAACGATTTTCATGGTTCACTACCATTATGTGGTTTTATAACCACTTATTAAGGGTTTATAAAAGCTTTAGGAACAAAATATCAGTGGACAAGACATTGTAAAGAAGTAACAGTGCCAGTGATGTGTTGGAAGTACTGTATCAAATTTCCTGACTTCTTTTAACGAACATAGCAATTTGTGTTATGGCATAAATCTTTAAAATGGATTTGCTGAAATGTACAAATACGATATATATGAAACCTCTGCATACCCGACAATAACAATAACGAAATCCAGCAAGTTCCATCCGCTGCGGATGTAAGCACTGGGATGCATAACCAATCCATAGGCCAAAATTTTAGTGAAGGTTTCAATGGTGAAGATGACCAGAAAAACATACTCCACTTGTTCCTAAGAACAACCAAGGGAGGGAAAGAAGGACGGAAAGAAAGAATGATGAACAGATTAAGAAAGACTCAGTGGCTGGGGCAGAATTTTTACTCATAAAAGTTCAAAAAAATGCATCACTATAAGGCACAATTTATAAAGAATTCCCTCTTAAATCAGTACTAGTACGCTGAGAGTAGGGCAGTTCTTCTAAACAACAGAAATCTGTTTACATCTGCCAGATTAGATGAGGGACAATAATATATTTGAGGCAAACTAGCCATTTTTCTTAAAAGGGATGACACACAGACAAATACAACCCATACGCTACTCTTGTCCTTTGTCACAGGTCAAATGAAACTTTGAACTCATACAATTAAAGAAAATAGAAATGATTAGATTTGCTGAATGCTATGAAATATTTTTTTTTCTTTTGTGTACACCATATTTAACTTATGTATGGGTGTGTAAAAGACATTATCAGCCCTCTTACAGAGCTTGGTCACCTGCTTTGCCCCTAACAAGCACAATGCTAATAAGCTTTCTGCCCTGTTAACCTAGTCCTTAAGAGGTTAATGCTAAGGACGGGAGGACTGGAGGTCCTCCCTGTTAGCTCTTCCCTAAGCTAATGCTAAACATTTTTGAGGTACTGTCACATGTTAATGCTAAGCATTTTTGAGGTACAGGCACCTGCCACACAAAGCAACAGAAAATGACAAAAGAAATCTAAGACGAGATCAAAACAACAGTTAACAACCACTGGTCTGAAACCATGTTTAGCATATCTTAAGTGAAGCTGTAAGTTATTCATTCAATTGTTTTTCAGCTGAAAGAACTGTCTCAAAGAAGACACTATTTCACTGTTTATTTACAAACAAACAAACAAACAAAAAAAACTCCAGCTGGGGTATGCTCAACAATATTTGGTACCAAAAACGCGTATCAAGCAAGACTCTGGTAGGAGTTACACTGGAAGGAGAATTATGATAAACCTCCAGACTTCACCCTCAGTTTTACCCAACTGTACAATCCAATAAAGAGATCCTCTGTAGAGGCTCTAGGGATTTATGCACTAACCATGGCTCCAGTGTGCACTCCAGCAGGTGGAGGGGGAGGAGGGCTAGTCTAAGAGGACATGCTTCTGCTAACAATACAGGGGATATTTGTTTCTTGGTTGTCAAAGCACAAATTGTTTGATCACCTGGATGCTAAATGGTTGACAGTAATATTCTCCATACCGTAGGGCTGATTTAAACCACTTCCCCTCCATTTTATTACTTTTTTTTTTTTTTTACTTCCCGTCTGTGTCTTTCTGTTCCAAGTAATAAGAAGCCTCTTCAAAAATAGAATCCACAATTTGTACTTTACCCACAAATGAGTAATTATCTGTAATTGAAACTTCTTTTAAGAGCTCAATGAGAATCTAAATTTGACAGACAGGACATAGAAAAATGCAGCGAGCAGACAGGGGAGAGTTACTATGCAACCAAAGCAGATAGAGAGCGTACTGACCCCGCCAAGAGTCAGGAGTGATAAGTCTGACAGTCACTTTTCCTCTCTAATGCCATTAGACCACTGAACCAACTCTCATGATTTCCTAAAAGCTTTTCAAGCCTTTTTTAATCACTGGACTTCCATTTCTATTATCTGACAGCTGTACCTCAAGTGAAATAAAATGTTCCTCATATTACTCATAACCCAATATTGTCAAATTAATGTTGGGTGTAAAAACATAATATATAGTCATGTTTACTGTAATGTGATAGTGACCGTTATATAGCCTGGTGATTTCAAAGGCCACATATTGAATAAAGGTATTGTCTAGTTTAACCTGATTTACAGTGCTGACCTGGTAACAAAGACTGAGTCTGCTCTGCAGCGATGTGCCAGTACCATAAATAATAAACATTTACGTGAAACATAAAAACGGTGATTAGAAACCTGCGGCATTTTCCTCACACCTGTCTGCCAAGCAAACAGTGTTGCAGTCACGTTACGTCATGCCAGAGTGTCAATCACAATTGATACTGGTTTGTCATTGGTTTGCCTTTGTTACCATGGTTACACCACCGTAAGTGTCTCAAGAGAGAGAAACTTCAGGACCATGGAGAGCAGCTCTGATAAGGGCCATTGATTCATTCTTCGTGGGGTGAACCACCAAAATGTCACAAAATCCCCAAAATTAATTAATTTAAGCAAAAGGAAACAAACAAACAAACAAACAAACATTTAAACATGTGTAACCTCTGGCAATGTCACTGAAACGTGTATCTAAACCACAGCAGCAGAGTAGACCTACCAGGTTGTGGTTGGTGGCATTGGAGTCATCCTCAGGAAATGGTTTAGACACACCGAGAGCGACACAGTTGGCAAAGATGGCCAGCAAGATAAATATGTCAAAGGGCTTGAGAGGCAATAGTTAAGGACACAGTGACTTAATACTATTAATGCACAGAGACTTTTGATTTAATGCACAAAACTCTTGATTTAAAGCGCTGAGTGAAGAGCGCACTCAAAAAAACGAAAGAAGTAGAGGTGACATATGTACAAAAGAAAGTCGAAGAAAATTACAAGTAGTTTTGCCATTACCTGAAACAGATGTGCACACTCAAACCCCGTACCGGCTATAAGGAAACCCACCCATACATACAGTGTGTTTAGTGCAGAGTGAAGGATATTTCCACTCCACGAGGGCCAGTGCAGCCATGCGGATTGGGTTACTGAGGGTGAGACAGCACAGGGCTCGTGGGGCTCTGAGTGCAGATTTATTTGCCTGCATCTGCTTCTTGGCTCCGCCGGCCCTCTTCCGCCCCCCGGCCGAACCGGTGGAGCCGAGTGTGTCCGACTTGTTGAGCTCGGAGCCCGCATCTCCCCCATCTAAACGACAGATGGAAAAATAGCGAGGCCAGAAGTTACAATTCAGCGGGGCAGTTGTAAGGCGGTGCTGGCACCGTGTTGGCCAAGATATATGTCCGCATCAGACTGAATGAGGGCTGACATTGTTTAACAGTTAGTGCACTTGGATGCACAGGCTCCATCACTGAAAAATAGTCCTGTATAACCATACCTCATACAGCAAGTACTGTGCACTTCAAAATTGATCATATACACAAAGCTCAGGGCATATAAGAATAACAGATTGAGGACAGGGTTAACATACAGCCAGAGGTTGCTACTTAAGGAGCCATTTGGGTATTGAAGGCTATAAGATATTGTCTAAGGCAGGTGTGACCTAGTTCTTGCACAGAATGTTGCCTACAGAGAGAACACTCCAGGAGTGTATGATAAAAGAGAAAGCTTATGTCTTTAAGGCCCCTTAAAGAGATAAACAGGATCCTAATAAATTGAGAAAAAAATTAACAAAGTACAGGTTTCAAAGACTTTCACTTATAGGTCAGTTTGTGTTATGATTAAGCTTGAGCTACAAGGCCCATTACAAGGTCCGGAAAAGGCAAGCACCTCACTGAGTATGCTATTCTGACACTGAATTTTGTAGCTCGTCTACTTTTATTGCGGTGATTAATTGACAGCATGTAGCCAACTTAAATGAAGTAGGGACGAACTCATACATATGACGAATCATTATTTTAGGTAGCCTCAATAAATAAATAAATAAATACGGTAATTCAAGGATGTTCACACCAAACAAGATACGCTCAACGGCACATTCATTCACTCCAAGGAAAAATTTGTGTGGGATATTTACAACTTCGGAAATGTAACCAAACTACTCTAGAACTCACCTTTTCGCGCCACCTCCATTTCTTAGTTCAGCACCACGATATCTCGCCTCAGGAAGTCACCATGAAATACTTCACAGTTCTAGAGCACCTTGATAATCTATTTCAACTTGTTTTTCTTCAACGTTTCAAATGTCATGCACCCTGCAGCTTCTACTTCTTGTGGCCTACATTCTAATGGAAAAATAAGAGCAGTATAATTTCAGTTAAGTGACTATGGAGCTCTTTTAGCCGCCGGTCCACCCTTCTTCAAATGACAATCGAGGCAGTTTAGATACATTTTGAATAATTTCCTCTCGCTTTGATTAGATAAAAAATAGTTGGTTGCGTGCAGTAACAGTGTTACTGCTCTAGTTAATTCCAGCAATAGGATGCATATAAACGTGTGCAAAATTGTTTCCTTTGCGGTGCCTAGGTACTAGCAACGGTAAGCTGTGAACGCAGGATTAGATCGTTTGAGCCGGTTAGAGAGGATGACCAGCCTGAGATCGTTCGAAGAGAGGGTGGAGAAAGGACGAAACTTCTAGGCGTTAACTTGCAACCTATATCAACCTGGCCAAGACATGATAAGTTTGTCAGAAAGTAATATGACAAACATCACGTCGGTTTTGTAATCATCATCGTCGTCATCATAACCTTAGATAAACTCCTCACTTTGTGTTTAATACTATTGAGGTCTGAATTAACTTGTCATAGACCATTCATATGAATATGAATGTTGTACGTGATAAAACTCACTTTCAGCATCGGGAAAGACTGAGAATTGAGAAGTCGCTGTCAAATAATACAAACTAAGCTTGGAGAAAACAAACGTATAGAAGATGAATAGAAGATGAAGATTGCATATATTTTTTAAAAAAAAATGCTATTCTAACGGTTGAAAATGAACAGACATTGAAGAAAACACACTGAAGAAGTGTATTTCTGAAAAATACATTTAACCAAACCAATGAATGGACATTCAAAGAAATTTCATATAACAACTGCAGGACTTGTAAGAACTTAAGGGGAATAGCACATTGGACACTTTAATAACATTTTAATGCAAATAGAAATGCTTGAAATACATCTTTAAGACAAAACAAATCATTAAACAAAAGGCAGGCATTAGTGTTCTTGGCACTGCATAAAGGCCTTTAAAAGGTCAGCAGATGACCCCTTGCAAAACTCTCCTTCATTTTACCACAGAATTGTTCACATGAAAAAAAGAATGTGACATGAACATACTAGTTGACATATCTTTTACATACTCCAACTTTAAACAGACGTTCCATATCACAAACTTAATTTGTAATGAGAGAACATCTCAAAATTGTTCAAAACTATTCAGGTTTGTAAGACTTATCATGTCAGTCACAATGTACAGTGACACTTGACAGCAACTAATTATAGATGTTTAGCCTGGGATACTATATTCCATTAGAGTGATTACTGTAGTTAAATAACATAATCATATTTTTTAAACATTGGCATCTTACCAGATAAATGGATTTCAGACAATTTCACGCAAGCTAGGCTCTCTCAGGTTGTTTTTTTTTTTTTACACATTCCCATGTTATTCCACATTCCCTGGGCAATTGTTCTGAATGCCAAATGTCATTTAATAAAACAGGTGTGACTGCATGCCTACAACCTGTACAAAAGACGTCCTTGTCTGAAACGAAAGGTAAACTTTGCATTGCTTTAAAGTACGAGGCAGTGCTTGGTTGGTAAGTGCAATGTGTGAGAAATGGAATGGAAACACCAAATAAACCATGCTATCTTTCACCAGGACAGCAACCAGACAACACTGGTACCTTGGTGCTGCCACATCTTAGGCCATGTGTGCAATGTGTTTTTCATGTGCGAAACTGATTGGTCAATTGGTCTATGGCTAGAAATGCTTATGTTGGTCAAATTCACCGACGAACATCAGTATGCCCCTCTCCTCCCTCCCTCAATTCGCAATCCACCCTCATCTTTCCATACATTCACTCCTTCTCTTTTCTTATTTTTCCTCTCTGTCTCCTCCAGTATGATCTCTTCCACCTCTGACTTAATCCCTTTCTCTCTTTTCCATTTCTCCCCTCCCCTCTCCTTGGTACAAATGGTAACTATGAGCCAGCTTCCTGTTCCTGGCCCAGTGCCTCCAGTAACAGGCCCATTGGCGTCCTCTTCAAACCAATGCTCTCCAGCTTATTCTCCATCTTATTCTTCAGGTTTCGTAACCTTACCGAGGCATGAACAAGTGTCACTGGAGAAACAAGAAAGAGTCGGTTAGCATGACATCACTTGAGCGTCCACACTTAAAATTGTACTTAATAAATGCAAAACACACACACGCACATGCACACGCACATGCACACGCGCACACAAACACACACACACAGAGAAGCTAAAAGTAAGAGATTCAACTAATTGAAATACACATGCAGCATCTGAAAGCGGAGAAAGCGACAGGCTAGACTGGTCTTGAGGCGACACATTTCCTGAGGCTGAGAATGAAGGGTTTGAGGAGATAGAGGAGATACTGACGGAAAATGGGGAAGGCAATGCCAAAGAGGAAGACAGCCACTCCTCCAAGCACAGAGAGCAGAAGGTAGCTGCAACCCAGTATGGCAACCAGGGACAGGGACGGGTGGTTCCGTCTGAAGCGCCTGATGGCTGCCTTGTTCTCTGCTGCCCACACAAACCCCAGGAACAGCAGAGTTACCACTGTGGCCCCAAGGATCAGCTGGAAAGGCTGGAAATAACTGAGGGAAAGAGGGAAGAAGCAAAGAGAAGAGAATAGGGAGGATATTGAACAAGAGAAAACACATTGAGCACATTGGTTGAAATTGACTGAGTAAAAGATTTTCCAGTATTGACTGATATCTGAACTCCCTAACAATGACAAGTGAAAATGGTGAGGATGAGAATGAGAACAGCGCTGTCAACTGCCCCAGCAAAAAAAAAAAAAAATCAAAGTAGATATATAATAAAACTGCACAGATCTGCCGTAACAAACACTACTGTTGAGTTGTTCCCGTGATTTTTACGTCATCCAAAATGTAGTTCAGACATATTTGTATTGCGAATCATAGAACCAAGTAGCATACATGGTCATGAAAAGGAAATGACATTACAAAGCTTCGGCAAAACTGGGCAGCTAGCCAAGCACACATATTTTTTATGTGGATGTGTGGTTACAATGAAAGAAAACCTTAACATACAAACACTTTACCTGTTAACTACTAATGTACCTAGACAGTTAGCTAGTGAATGAACGAACACGTCACAAGTGTCGCCTTACCCTACTATGAGAAAAAATCCAACCGCAGACGCGAAATAGTTTGACTGATAATACAGTAAATTGTTTATTATTCGATTATTCCATCTCTCTAAGTTACGAAAATCTGGCACAGAGAATCGAGCAGAACTCAGCAGAAAATCATCAAGGGTTCGGAAAGGCGGAGGTTGTACGTCTACCATTTTCGAAAGGAAACAGTAAACTACTGGTACCAGCATGCAATGTAAAGGGGCGTGTTCATGCGACTTCGTCAACCTTTCTCTTCACTGGTTGGACTGCAAAGGACTGCGTAACATTAAAATCCCATACAGATGCATTTCGACGCCTTTAATTAACTGTATCTTGGGCGCTGGGTCGCGTTAAACATTTTAAAATAAAAAAAGAATGCCAGCGATCGTCAGAGATAAATAACAGAAGGCAGCCTACATTTGCGTTACTGAGATTGCAAAGGAGAAATTGTAATGGGACTGAGTCACCACTGAAATGAATACTTGCTTCAGTAGCTGTATTTTAGTAATTGCCATGACTGGACTTAATATTGATCCATGAATGCAATCATACACCACCAGACAATAAATTCAGAATACTGATACGGAGAAATCACTCACAAAATACTTTATTTCAATATTAACGCTCTTTCTCTCTTTTGTGCAATAAATAATAATAAAAAAGAACTACACGTTTACATACATTAATCTTAAATTAAGCCCTCACGTTTACTCCCCTCTCTCTTGACGGAAGAAGAATGAGACAAGGGAAGAGCAGGAAAGTGCTTTGGGGGCGGGGGCTGGGGGGGAGGGGGGTTGGGATATAAATGAGTCAGTTTAAAAACGCTCAGACACATTCATGTTCAATCTCAGATTGTCAGTAAAGCTGATGTTGTTTTGTCCTTCACAGTAACTAAAGTGGCATTTTAATGGGAAAAAAACAAACTTGGAACAACGACAGATAGCGGGAGAAGTGTCGATGAACAATAATCTGAATTCTAAACTCAGCAAAAATAGGAAAAGGCTTTGTTGATGGAATACAGAAATGAATCAGTGACCAAACTGACAGTACTGTGTAAACATCTGCTGGTGATGTGATCTCATAGCTATGACAGAGAACGGGGTAAGTCGTAGGTCATACAAAATGAGTAGTGATGGTTATGAATAGTAAACTATATAACTCCATTAATTATTCATTTTCCAGCATTACAGAAACAGTTCAAGAAACGGTGTGCATGCTTTAGCTTTGCCTCATCAGTTTGCACAACAGGACACTCAAAAATACACATTCACACCCACACACCCTCAAGTTTGAATGCTTGAGCTATCCTCTGAGTGGGTGCTTATTCAATGTCGACACATGACAACATAACTCGTTATGTAAATTACAAAAATAATTTGACTGAATGACACTGTGTCATGTTTTTGTAAAGAGAAAGTCTTAGGGTACAAATGCTGCTATAACCTCATTGTTCAGTAAGAAGAAACAGTGACATATACACTACAATATCACACATAAATAATACAAATCACTCACAATCTGCCCCTGAGGTTCAATACCGTATTTCATCTAATTCAGGAATATCTAAGTCAGTCTCTCCAAACCTCCACTTTCACTCCAAGACCTGTGCAGGAAGATGCTAGTATCTAACTGCTCCTTCTCTTTGCTTTCACTGGTTGTATTATAATCCAAACAGCAGCATGGTGTCTCTACTGATATTGTCCATATCCACGACTCCCCTGTCCTTGGTCTCCGTCCTTTGGAGGTAACTGGTTCGGGTCCTCCACAAATGGACTTGCTAAAATGGAAGAGATGGGATTGAGTATCAGTGCACGCACGATAAAAACCCAAAGAGCTTTCCTTTCAATGAATATTGAGAACAAAAGGTTCCCCCAAGTCAGTCTTTCCTAATGTTTCACTCACGGTTCTGGAACTGTTGCGCTGTGTATCTGGTGAGAAGGATCCCAAATCCCTCGATGAGTGCCAAAAGAATGCCCCCCATCATGGCAGAGCCAACCATTGCCAGGGGTCCACCTGAGAGAGCCAAACACATGTTTCGTCTGAACCACCACAATCAGCTACTCAGTGATGCAGGAGAGATGATAAAAGAGGAACACTGTGTAAACACAGATAATCTACCCAGCCACATATATTAATCTGCAGTTTCATTTCTGTATTCTAAAGAGTTTTTCTGAACGGTGGGGACTTCTGTGTCTAAACAATCACATGTAACCATTTATATCTCTTTCAGAAAACTCTGACAAAAATCTGTGTGTAACCAAATAGCATCTAATATATCCCATGTAATTCTAAGAGTAAAATAAAAAATAACACATCTTTGTATTTATTAAATTATAAAACTCTAATATATAAAGGCTTAAGGTATGTTGTTGTTGTGCATGGATTTTCTTTTTATGGGATTGTGTAATAACATTATCGTCTAACTGGGAAATACTGTACTGTCCAGGGTAGTATGAACTGAAAATACCAGTCCTGTGATGGGAGCTATTTTGGAATATATTTCAACTTCTCTTTTTTCTCAAAACCTACAAAGAACATGAAGGATAAGCATTTACATTTTTAGGACGACCTGCGTAATATCAGTAAAAAAAAAAAAAAAGGCAACTTGACAATTAAGTCTAAGAAAAAAAAAACAACAAATAGTGGCATATTTTAAAAGAACACTTGAATGACACCAATAAACTTTAAGGCTCCAGAGACGGTTTCACTTCCCTTTATGACCTAATCATCTAACTCAGTGTCTTCTGCTCCAATGATCCATGAATAACTCACATAACAATCTACTACAATAAGCAATAGAATGCTATGACAGTAAAAAGTGATGTCGCAATATGCGCCATCACAACCTTCAATAAATTCTACTGAGAGTGATCTCGGAATGAAAGTGACCTCACAATCAATTACACTACCATTGTGAATGATGTCACAACAATGACAACAAGTGCTTTAAAAATGATGCGGTAATTTCTTTGATTAATTGTCTCAAATACATTACACACAACATTGTATGCCATAGTAATTACTAAACATGGAAAAATGCAATGAAACACAGAGACTTTGAGGAGAAAGACAGGTTCCAATGAAACTCAAAACACAGCTGAAAGTAAAGGGCAGTAGCACAGTATTTCCAGTGTGCTCAGTATAAAAACTACATTCGTTTAAAAGTTCCTTGCTGAACCAAAGAAAGGGATTTTAGCGGTGGTGGGTTGGAGGGCAGGGTTCCTGTAACACACTTACTGCGAGCCGCCAGTATTGCCCCTGTCATGGCTCCGCTGGTGATGGAGTTCCATGGGTCCTCTTTCCCTCTTAGACGAACCAAACCACAGTCTATGGTGGAGAACAGCCCACCCCATACTGCAAAACTACCTGAAAAATACACACTGTGCTCACTCGTCTTATAATTTACATAATATATCATAATATAATACAATGTAATATAATGTAATACAATTGGTATCCATGGGTGACTTGGATGGTGCAAATACTGAGAGAAGCAAGCAGTCCTGACAGCCCAACCACAGTCAGCTCTAGCAGTACATAAACATCACCCATGTGTTTAATACTGAGGAGAATACATTTATATGGTCTAAATGATGCAATATTTCATAAAGATGACAGTACAGTGCACCGGCCACAAGATGATGAATATTGCATCTGGTAAAACTTTTGTCATCCTAAACAAACTAAGAATTTAGGTCAAGCCCTTTTCTGCCCATATAATGTGACACTGTGATTCCACAAGACAAAAAAAACCAAAACAAAAAAAAACACGAGGACAAAAGGCAAAAACATAAAAAACATAATAAAGAAAACTTACCACCAATCTGTGGCGCTCTTATTCTCACAGCATTGGCACTACCCTTCAGTCTATGCCGTACACCCTGACATACAGACGCACACAGTCAACTTCCTTCCAAATTGGCAGTACTTACAATTATAAACCCATCTCCATCATATCAATGAAACTCACCACAGGAGCATTTCGAAAGCCTTTGACAGACTGAAAGACCCCTCCACCAATGGCCCCCATAGTAAAGGCACCCCCACAATCATCTACTATTCTCCAGGGACTGGGAAGAGGAGATTCAAAATGGAATAAGAAAAGTAATTTTAAATAAAGGGGCCACTGAAAACTACATCCTATGCAGTACTTACAACATAGTACAAATACTTGTGGCTAGTACAAAAACAAAAAAAGCTCCAGAATGGATAATGAAAGACACATGATTACTCTATTAGGACAAAATAACTCGACAGACCTCGCAAGAGCAGATTTAAAGTGAGAACACCAACGTAAAATAATATAGACTGGTTGAAAACATTTGAAATGTGTTAATGCCATCGAACAATAAATGGTACACTGATGGCATTCAGGCACTAGACAAGATAATAGCAGATTATTTTTAAACCGAGGTCAAAGGAATTGATGTAGCGCCGGATTGCAGATTGATAACATAAGAAGACAATACAGTTGCCCAGCCCACTAACAATAAAAGAGAATACACAACATGAACAGTTCTTTCTAAAGACTTTTTGGAATAAATGCACTTTACCAAGGTTCTCGGGCATATTCCTCCATGATAATTTGTTGTCATCAAAACATGACGCAATCTTTCCCGGACAGAAGTTTCCTTAAGTGAGAATTGTGTGGTTCGTATTATTTAGTCGACGGCATTTGAGTAGAACGTCATTCTCCCGCTTGTAGAAAAAGGAGCGACAGCCGTTGCGAGGTCTTTCCGACTTGGGTCGTGGACGTAGGAAGTCGAAGCTTGTGGGCAAACTATTAGCTAGAGAACGCTCTAAGTTTACATCGAACGTACAATATGTACTAAATTTGCTTCAGTTTTTGTCCAAGTTCTAGTTTTAGACTGAAACTACCTTGATGGTAACGTTGCAGTTTTTTGCAGAGCACGTGGTCTGATGGACCCACCCGAGGTAGGAACCTTACTAAGTTATTCTGAATATTCACCATTTGAAGCAAACCTTTCAAAGATTGTTGCTTGATTTTATCGGACTGCTTTGTCTCTGATGAAAACCTGGAATAGGAAGTGCCGTCTTATGCGATAACTGACGACTTTATTATACCTATGCCTGAGCGACAAAGCAGGCACTGTTATCACGTGTTTTGTAAATCTTGCAGCAATAACTAACCATCTCGTTTTGTTTTGATACAGCGTCTGGGTCCTGTAGGTCTTCAATCCGGATGAAGGTGTCGAGGTAAATGCTAAATTAACAGCAGTTTTTGGAATGTTGTGTACCGATGAAACAAAATGAAAACGGCTGCAGATTGTTCAGTGGCGATAGTTGGTTTCCTGACCGCCGTGAACACGTGGCTTTGTCTGGCTCTGATTGACTATGCTAACCTATTGTCCCCTTTCTTTTTAGGATTTCTGGATGGGCATAATGCAGTGCACTTTAAGGTGAGTCATATTTTAACGCTGACTGTGTCTTATAGCAAGCACCTACTGTTCGACTTGTGCTGTAGCAGACTATGATGAAAACCAAACTGAAAATAGCTGGAATTACCGGCAGATTGTTCAGTGGTGATCCTCGGTTTTCTGAAATTGCATACATAAACTGCTAACATGACTTAAATGTTGGTTTGGGATGACTGTAGCTAAAAAGGCTTTTCTTTGCTTTTCAGGTGAGACAAGCTTCTGACGAGGTATTTACCTGATTGTCTGCAGGGCAAGGGTCTTTTTGAACATCAGTTGCTAAATAAAGTCGATTTATTTTTTGGTCCACGTAAGTGTTTCGTTTGTAGCGTGTTGGAATTTGTTAAATGTGGAATCTTAATATTTGATTGTTTAATCTTGCATATTTGGAACAATGTAGGTCAATAACTGCCATGATGTGGAGTATGTGTATCCCGTGTGTGGGTTTTGTTTCCCTCGAGTCAGTTTGAAAATGTGTGTTGATGAATCATTTTTAAAATTTAATAAAGAATGAGATTGTACCCCTCCAGTGTGTGGATTTCTTTTCCCCCCACCCCCATGCTGTAAATGTTGCACTTCGTATATAGGACCATTATGGTACAGTAATCAATCTGTAATGTGAGAAATGCAAATGTGAATTAGTTTGAATACATCTGGGCACGTCTTTCCTCACTGCATACCCATCAGCAGCTTGGCTTAAGAGGGGAGGATGTCAAAATCCGCAGAGCGGGAAACTCACGCCAGCTCTCGTAACTCATTCTGGCAAACAATTTGTCTATCGCGTGGTTAAGTATTAGCGCACACACCGCTCCAATCACCTCTTAAACCTACTGTACACCTTAATATTTATACTACAGTCCCTTAAGGGTACCGAGGAAGACTACTGGACCACATGGTAGCTGACATGATGTAGCTTGAAGAGAGATCCATGTTTGTGAATATGCATTTTTTCAAAATGAAACCTTAATTAGGACAAGTAGCTAGAGCATGTGTTTTGCAACAAGTGGCAGTTGTGAAATGGGCCTAAGTATATATGGTTTCAAAATTTTGGAAAACGGTTTGAAACAGAACTCAACATTTCATTGTCAGTAAAATTCCAAGATGAATCTGATTTACCTTGGTTCTCTAATATTCTAACTCAAATAACAGTCTTTGTAACCCCCCCCCCCACCCCCAAATATTATCAACATTTTATTTAGAAGGCAATTATACACATTGGTGTAAACAGATCTTATAAATCTTATACCATCCCCTAAAGTATAACCAGCAACGTGAATAAATAAATAAAATACTAATAAAGGGTTGGTTTCGCTATATCACAAAATCAACACATGTCTCTGTCAGTCAGAATATGCCCGTGACTGTTTATTTCTTTTGTCAGTATTCCTCCTTTTCAATGCAAGTCTTTTCTATGGAGCGGGAAATCTGTGAAGCCATTTATAAGTCTGGCTAAATCGTGGATCTACTTGTTGCAATGTATGGCAAATTCACTGAAGCCTGTAGTTTGCGCTCTCTCGTGGAGAGTACGAAATCCTGTCCCTGGGTATGCATGACGTCATCACCATGCGACGAGTTGTTTAGCGATTGAATGAAACGTTAGTGGCTAGTAATCACTCGAGGTAAATAAAATTCTATCCATCTGATGTCTTCTTCTCCTTTACCACACGAAATAATTAGCACACTTGTTTTTGATACTGTTAATAAGAGCCGCCATTTAATCGGCTCATGGTTCCAGGCTTCTGTAACTTGGTATGCAATTAGCCAAACAAGGGTAGCTAACTCATGGCTGTCTAATGAGATCCAGTTTTGGAAACAGGTTGATACGTAGATAACCCAGTCATTTTCTAGTTATAGGTTGTTCATTCAGGTTGTTATTTTCAGCAATATATTCATGAAACTTTTCCGATGAAGTTTCGACCATTGTTGCACCAGTTTCTTACTCACGACGCATTAACTGTTTCCTTAGATGCCTCTGCCCCCAGCCCTGCAAGCCCGGCTTGCTAAGAGAGGGATCCTCAAACAGTCCGAACATGGTAAGATGCCAAGGCCGCAGATGTTACGTTATATGTTGTCGTACAATAAACATGTCAGTTTTTTTTTCCAGTTTCTGTGTGTTAATATGTGATGGTTTGTTTGTTTGTTTGTTTTTCTGCAGAAGCAGAGGAGGAAATCATTGCTGAAGATTATGATGACAACAACGTAGACTATGAAGCTACAAGGCTCGAAAACTTGCCGCCTAATTGGTACAAAGTGTTCGATCCCAGCTGGTAAGTTGCTTAGCTACTGTTTTCTCACTGTTACTTTTTCTTTACTGTTTTTTTTTTTTTCTTTTTTTGAAGACTTTTGGTGATTAAACCTGTAGATTTAATTTCATACCCTAGTTCTCTGTTCACTCTCTCAACTTATTAGATCTGTTTATTAATACGCAGTATCCTGAAATGAGATAATTAGTCTTCCACATAAAATGTCTGAGAACTGTCAAGAGTTGTGAACAACAGTGACAGGAAGCTTCCGTTTCTGTTCTTAGTGGTCTGCCATACTACTGGAATGTGGAAACTGATTTAGTATCCTGGTTATCCCCAAATGAGCCTGGTGCTGTCATTACCAAGGCCGCCAAGAAACAAAGGGGTAAGCCTGACGGAGAAGTGTTCTCGTACCTGACGTTATAAGAAGAAGAAAAAACAATCATTCTGTTATCACAATGCTCTTTTATATCGGGTATAACAGTTGGTGTGACTCCCATGACACAGTGTGTTTTTATGTATCAACATTGTTCTGCACAGGAGAGACTGGAGATGACAGAGGAGATGTTCACTTTGAGAAACTGGAAAGAGAGCGGGAGCGTGAAAGAGACAGGGATAGAGAGAGAGAACGGGAAAGGGATCGAGATCGGGATGAAGGCAGGGACAGAGACAGGGACAGAGACAGATGGATGCAGAGGAGAGAAGACATTGGCCCGTACAACAAATCAAAGAGAGGTAAAGGTTTGCCTTGAAAATCCATTTAGTCATATCCACAGTTCCTGGTTCTAATTTTCTATTTGAAAGTAAATTTGACTCGAAATCTATTCTCTGATAATTCTGCATATATGTTTATGCAAAATTATGCTGTATCAGTTTTATTATAAAGAACAGTACTTAAGTGCTTTGTTTTTCAAATATCTGAGATGAGTTTACAAGAGCACCAAATTTTGTTTTACTCTTGTAGGCAGAGACCGAAAGCAAGAGGAGATGGATCCTATGGATCCGAGTGCTTACTCAGATGCTCCAAGGTAATTCTGTTTCTGTGACATTTACTCACCTCCTCTTGTGATGCATACTTATTCTCAGAGACCTTTCACTAATTGGGCTTTAACTAAGGGCTTCAACTACAATAACATGCGTAACTCCTCTGCCCACAGGGGTTCGTGGTCCACTGGTCTTCCCAAGCGGAATGAAGCCAAGACCGGAGCAGACACAACAGCAGCAGGGCCCCTGTTCCAGCAGAGACCTTATCCCAGCCCAGGGGCCGTGCTTAGGGCCAACGCGGAGCTCACAAAACGACTGGAGGAAGACGAGTGAACAAACACAGGGCATCCAGCCACTGCTATTACCAAACGTCATCATTTTGGTACCGTCACCTAGCCCTTCATCAAGTCTTTAGGGCAGTTTCTTCCTTCCTGTGATGACACGTGCTAGAATAATTTATTCATAAGGGCGACTAGCAGGTGTCTTAGTGGATAACGTGAAGCAAAGTGGAAAAAAAAAAAATGAACAGCTTGTGTTTTCATGAGCTGATCCGAATGTTTAAAGACACCCCTGATGTAACCAATACAGTGAATAATACCTTTCATGTAAGCTTTGTGAATGGCCACATAACAATTTTCATGGGAGTTTTTGTTCAAATCGTACGTCCAGTTGAAGACCTCATACAAAGGCATTTTTTATCCTCATAGTTTAAATCTTTATTTCCTGTGTTAAAACAAGATGCTTACCTGAAGGGTTTGTTCAGCTAGTTGAATTTGATTGTTTTCTTGAACTTCATTTGGAAATTTCTTATTCAGTTTTTTAAGGTTTGTGTAACATTTAGACTTCAGTGCATTTGTAAATATGTGTGCTATATATTTGTAACTGGGAAATGGAAAAAAAAAAGTTCTGTTGAATTGAACCGAACATTTTGGAAGATACTGACAGAACTGTTTTGAAATTTCCTGGAAAATTAAACTTTTGTAACAGTGAACTAAATTGACAGCTGCGTACGGAAAGAATACATAATATGACAAAATTAAACGATATAAATCACGTATGATTCTGAAATAGCAGTTCTCTCTGTAGTTTCATGACAAATAATCAGGTACACTAGTTTTGGCTTCATGTTTTTATTATAAAAATTAACATCAAAGTTTATGTTCTTGCAGCACAAAGACAACATTTAAAAAATAGTCAGCTAGACTACTCTGAGAGGCAGTCATGAAGAAGGGGGGGGGGGGCGGGGGAAGTAGGATTGTAGTTGATAAAGGTGAGGGGGGTGGGGGGGGACTGGCTAGCAGAAACCCTGAAAGACACAGGGTCATTTTTCAGAGGTCCTCTCCACCCACGTAATGGCAGATAGAGTCATAATCCAGCGTGAAGACCTTCTCCTCATATCGATCAAGCTGAACCATGGCACGGCACTTTTCCCGATCTCGTTTCAGAATACGGCCCACCTGCGAGACGAGACGGGACAGAATCAAACCACTCGGCTCAAACTCGCGCGTGTGACTTTGCCGTGACGGCTCTGCAGGCAGCCGGGGTGTAAATTCATTCAACACTATATCAGTTCCAACACTACGTAGATCGTAACTGTCGATACCGAGAACATTCAAAAGCTTCGTAACAGCTCGAAATCAACACATCGGGAGACGCGCTCAGCGACTCCATCAAACGCTTGCTGACGTCTGATCTTGACGGGCAGGTCGAGTCAGAGAGCTACTGATAAACTGTTCTACATACCAGTCCTCTGTGCTCTCCCAGCACGACCATGATGGAATCTGAGTCACTCTTGGGCACAATTGTCTCCAGCATACCCTGCTTCACATCTGCATAGGAGGACAAGAAGGGGTTCAGGAAAGAGAAGTGTTGCGTGTTCTGGATTCACATTGCGTCTGTGAAATTCTAATGTCTAAGAGGATTCAGATGAGGAGTGTAATTCTTGGCACTGCGGTATAGTGTTAATGTCGTTGTGTGTGGACAGGATAACAGTGTATATGATGTGTGTATTGTGTGGAGAGAGCTGGTTAAGATCCAGTACTCACCATCCAGCAGCCTGCCTTCCTCCGTGCGACACACGCAAGTGTGTGGGGTTAGGACGTCTTCAACCCTCATCTATGGGGAAAAAAAGGTTCATTTATGTGGATTCACAGGCAAAACAGTTACATTAGAAACACAAATGGTTATCAAATGCTGAGATGTGCTCTTCAATTCAGTGCACGACTGTGTACATTCCATATACTGCACATGGCATAATGACAGATGACTGTGGAAATGTAGCTTTGATCATAAGGGCAATAGTAAAGCTGGCGGCACTGGAGCTGGTACCTTAGAGTTGTAGTATTTGCCTCCTTTAAAAGCTTTGTCTATGAAGCGGACTCTCAGGTCTCTCTGTAGCCAGGACGGAACAGGAGGAGAAGGTCTGGACTCTTTCGCTGGAAGAGGTTTCTCTCTGAGAGAATGAAAGTGTGAGAGAGTGAGTGAGAGAGAAAGTGTGAAGGAGTGAGCGAGAGAGAGTGTGAGAGAGAGAAGGAAAGGGAGGTTCCACATTAGAAGCTGTGGTTGAGTGCTAAGAGTGTTGTACGAAAACGGACTCGGGGCAAAAACGCGGGACCGCAGCGTCAATCATAGCGGTTTTGACTCCGCACAGTGCAAACCATATGTGCGCTCTCTGCAACATTTTCCCGTTTTAATTGGCCTCTGTTTGAAATGTCAGATAGCCTGCCTCTCCTGATATTTGAAATGTCAGACGGCCTACCTTTCCTGACTGGATTCTCGGTGTTTTCGCTTCCTTTGTTCCTTTTCTCTGTTGTAGTCTCTGTCTCGGTCTTTTTTTCTGTCGGAGTGTCTATCATCCCTGCCGTTTACTCTCTGTTCCTTCTCCTCCCGTCTCTGCTGTTCCCGTTCTTTTTCTCTTTCTCTTTCTTTCTCCTTCTCTTTTTCTTTGTGGGCCTTGCTGAGGCGACCTGGTAGATAAACGGAAGGGTTTACGTTGAGACGAAGTGACAGAACACAGATGAATATTTTCATTTCCGCTCCTACACAGAAACCACTGAAGTGTCACAAACACGCAAAAAGTTAGTATTCGCTGATTTTCTGAAAATTCACCGGTTTGTCTTTATTCATTTCACATTGAGTGACTGTGTGCGTGTGATTACATAAAATAAAGGCCCCAAGCTAAGCTGTTTGGGGTTGAAACGACAGTCAGAGAGGCTCACATTGTCCCAGGAGATCAAATGTCGTCCATCAAAATAGAGCCAGTTCTTAAAAACAGCACTTGTCATCAGTCTAGCTAACACGGCCAGTCTGACCTTGCTCTGTTGTCCCCTTCACACTTTTCTAGAATGTTCTGGTACTATTGGTAATGCAGGTACTGAGACAGCAGAAGTAGTTTCAGCAAGATAAAGACTGGCAAAAACTAAAACCTACTTCAGTCAACAGATCTATTTCATACATTTTCTGATGATTCACTCCCTCCAAAGTGCAAGGCTGAGATAGTTTACAGTTAAGTACCGGAGAAGAAGAACTAAGGCCAGCGAGAGGTGAGTGTGTTTATATTTGGAAAAGAAAGAGGGCCGGGCTTACTGAGGTCTTTGCTGTATTTTTCGTACTCCTTACGGGGTACCAGCTTCAGAGAGTGTTGGCTGATGGTTACGGTCTTGCTTCCGATGGCAAGCTTCAGCACAACCCTGGCATTGTCTGGATCCACCCCCTCTATCTGTGAGAGAGAAGTAACATTTGCTTTCCTTCCAAATGGTTTTCCCCTTTTTATATCGAAGCTATGTAACAGAACATCTATATAAAAAATCATTTAACATACAATTTTAAATTTACTGGAAGATAAGTTTTTTTATACACATCCATAAACAGACAATGTAATAGTGTATCTGAGCCAGAGCTTAAAATGTCCTGCCTACATATATATATACACACACACACACACACACACACATATATATATATATATATATATATACACACACACACATATATATATATATATATATGAATATATATAAACAAAAAACAAAAACAAAAAAGCCAAATGGAAATAGGTGAACATTGTGACGTGGCATGACAGTAAGGAGATGCCAGTACAAAAGGACACTGCTGACCTTCCCATACAGGTCCTTGTGGGCCCCAGACTGAACCAGCGCAAACCCCCCGGGGCCCAGTACCAGGGCCTCCTCGTCCTTCCCCCTCTCCTCTCCGGGTTTAGGAGGCCGTCTGGGACGACTAGGCTCCAGGTCTTTGATGGCCGAGCGGTCGGCTCCCAGGCCCAGACCTTTAGGCCTCACCTGGTGTTCAATAGGCTTCACATCTCTATGAGAGAGATAGATTGACCGGATTATAATCTCTGCGTTAGTCCGACTGATGAGAGATTACAACCAAACCAAAGAAAGCAAAGCACATTCGCATAAGTACAGAGGAAAGCGAGTAGGTGGAAAAAGATAGATGGGGACTGACATTAACGTTTGTCCGATGGTTTCCAGTAGCAGAGACCAAACCAGTGCATTTGTTTGAGTGAGTGAGTGAGCGAGTGAGTAGACAGATGGGCTTTAAGTACACCAGATTAAAAAAAAAGTGTGGACTTGAAGCAGCAAGATTCGACTGTTATGCTGATTTGATTCTTCACTGCATTTTGTGATATATAAAAACGTAATCTCCTATCATTACTGGCCTTTCTCAGTGAGATAATCCAAGGTTTCAATGTGAAATGCGGGGGATTGCGTCAACATATGTCATAGAAAGATGAGAAAAAAAAAAAACTATAGTCAGGCTACAAGCCAGCGGCATTAATAGAGTTCACATCCCAAAAGGATGAGTGGAGGGGAAAAAAAAAAAAAAAGGCTTGAAAAGCCTTAACAGCTAAACCAGCCTTAAAAGCGGCTAATCTGTGCTCACATAAAGAGGACGGTAGACACAGATGATGAAGAAGTGGAAAGAGAGAAGAAAAGGCACACAGAGCTGCTGCTCGAACAGAGATGCCATTCATTTGTTTAAAAAAAAAAAAAAAGACTATTTGATGACGATGAAGAGGAAGAAGATGATGATGATGGTGGTGATGATTTTGACAAGCAGAATGGTGCTGTTGTATTTTTAAAAAAAAAAAAAAAACTATTACCCTGGCCAGAACATTTTCTACTTGCATGTTTCTTTAAGTACCACAGTCACACAACAGGGGGTTAGTATGTATAACAGCTGAGTATATGTAAAAAATGTATTTATTTCCATTGTTAAAAAAAACAAAACTTTAAGACCAGAAAAAATAGCCATGACTCTTCTACCTGTAACTGTCATGTACTAAATAACTATCCTGCAACTATCCACAACTGCCCCTGAGCCAAGACCATACTGGTTATTCTCTGACAAACCTCCCAGCAAGACCAAGCTGAATAAAAGCATTAGATGTGAGTGGAGGTATGGTAATAGGGGAAGATGCTTACTGTTTGAAGGTACGTCCAATGCCCTCCCCTTCCTTCCAGCCCATTCCCTTCAGCATAGCCATCCCATAAGCCTCCACTGGAACCTGGTCGTAGTCCGCCTCTGTGGACTGATACAGACACTCGTTACGTACCCTTTCACATGCTTTCTTACACACACACACACACAAGCACATAAACAGCGCACACACACACAGAAACACTTGCTGAGCGACCTGAGGAGGTGATAATTAATGTTCTCAGACTCAGCTCAGTTCCACAGAGAGGTATTATAAAACAAGAGACACCACAGGCTAGAAAACAACCAGCTAGAACTAAAAGTTACTCAGCCTACATGATAATCTGTTAATTCAACAGGCAAAGAAAGCTATGAAAGGCATCCAAACAGAAATCTGTCCGCTGAAGTCCAACTGACATGTAAAAACGACCACACTTCTTCCCTAAGCTGTCCTATGGGAGCCAGGTCTTTTCACATCCTTTCTGTGTGGTCCGGCTATGTGATGACGTGTGCTTCTCCACTTGACTCATGTAAAAACACAGTTTCTTTAAAGCATCACTGCAGTTTTTTAAGTTAACTGAGGGTAAAGGTGTGATGTAGGGCTAAGAGCTATGCCATCTAAGGGGGAAGCACCTTGCTCCAGGGCACTGCTGCAGTTTTAACTGGCTGACACACTGGGGCAGGGGAGGAATAAGGTGGGACTGTATCCGCAGTTTTATACAGATGGGAGGGAGAGAAATTATGCTGACTTAGCACTTCAGATCTGGCAGGGAGGTACTACATCACTCGTAATTCATTAGGATGGACACACACACACACACACACATACACATACGTACACCCACACACACGCACGTACACCCACACACACGCGTACGCGCGCGCACACACACACACACACACAGCGTAACACTCCATACACATTTTATTTAAGGGTAATTGGTTGGCTGTATGTTAGAAATGCTCTTGGGCTGCCCTGCTGACACAGCACTATGCAGATGGCAGGACCAGTTACAACACAGAAATGCTCATTAGCACGACTTCAAAAAAAAAAAAAAAAGACTTCAAAATGCTACCAACACATGACCTCACAAATTAATCGCAACTATAATTAACTACACAACAAAAACACTTCAGAATATCTGACATTTTTTTTTATTTCTTTCTCACAATAATTTGTATTTTGATGTGTGATAAAGTATAGTTGTAATGAATGGGTTACTATTCATCAGATAGCGTTGGAAGATTTGTGTCTCGGTAGGGATTAAGACATTCCTATCAGTTAAAAGGCTAAAAGTTTGTGCTCTGTTAAGCAGTGAGTCCACATGACATCCTTTGTGTCTCCACCAATCAGCTGCAGCCCTTGATTTGCCTCAAGCTCAAGCACCAGTGAAAACCAGCAAACTCACAGAGTACCGGGCAATCTCCACAGTTAATGTTCTGACTCCCTTATTTAGACCGATCTACACTCCAGTGATTCCAAAGCCTTCTCTCGCTCATGCACCACTTAAAAACTACCGGTCTGCCACAATCAAGACTTACCGACTCTGGACGGAGGTCCACTCTGACCCGGTCTCCATCCTCAAAGCCCTTTGGTACTTGATTCTGCATCAGCAAAGGAATGGCTAAGTTGGGGTCTGACTGTGGCCCATTCTTCCATTGCTCCAGCTGTCTCTGGGACTCTGGGAATCAAAGCACAGTCACATATCATAAAGGTTAGAGTGAGCTGTGTTCACACTTTAAATGTGTTTTAACAGTGTTTGGATAGAAATGTTGTGCAAGATATGATTACCTTCCAAAAAAATTGACACTTGATCATTTCAAACCACCAAAATTCACAGGCTATTCCGCATAACTTCGGTGAGTTTAAAATCACTCAAAACCAGCCAGTCATTATTCTATTTTATATAGCTGAAAAGAATCCCAGCTTAAACACACACACACCTTCAATGAGTTCTCTGACTGCCTGAGATTCGACGGAATCCTGCTCCTCTAGAGGAAATTTCGAGTTATCCTCTTTTTCACCCTGTTTGACGCCATCAGGTCTATACCAACGGTTCTTATTGATCAGAGGAATGATCAGTTCTTTAGGTTTCTCAACAGGTTTGGTACTACAAGAGAGCAAAGGAAAACAAGTCAGTTCCAAGTTTTAGAAGACATACTATATAGATTAGCTCCGAATAAGTAGGTCCGCTAGGGTACGACCTAATATAACCAGTACAATGTGAACATGGACAAGTCAACTACATTTTAAGAGTTAAATAGTTTAATTTCAACAAACAGTTAAATTGTTGTACGTGAAGAGGTCTCGAAGGCCGTGCATTTAACTGCCGGCTGTCATACTGCTGAATCTGTAAAGACAGGTTAGCCAGCTTGTTGCAACAGGGCAAAACATTTTCACCCAACTAGATCAATGACCTGTACATACATGTACTTTTTATCACTTTTTAAATTTTTGAAATCAGTACATCTTATATGGCTGTAATAACACATAATTAATGGAGAGATTAATGACAAAGACATTTCCCAGCCGGGTAATTTAGCTAGCTAGCTAGCAGAGCACGTTAGCTATGGTGTGGCTAACCTTTTCAGTTCTTTTCCTTCGACTTCAATTAAATAGTCCCGTTCTTCTACTTTCCCTGATTTAACCTTGTTTAACGTTTTACTAAAACCAAATGAAATTGGTCCTGCTTTGTTGTCACAGACATGTTCAGGTATTTTTCCCTGAGAGACCTCAACGTTATCTTGGCGTTCCTGTTGAGCCTCCATCGACGACATGTTTGATATGTATTGTTGCGTATTGAAGCGCAAGGTCTTTTGGATAATGAAGTCTTACGAGGCTGTGATTCTCGTACACAGCAACTTCAACCGCTGCGCAACAGAGAAATACATTTCCCAGAATACAAGCATCTGTGTATATTGTAGTGGGATGCACATGAATTCATGGACCGAAAAGAAACCTAAATACTATTTCAAAAACCCTGTTATGTGTTATCTTGTACATTTGTGGTCTACTTACCAACGCAGTCTGCTTTAAAAAAACTGGAGAGCGTGTGTATAATATGGCCTGTTGATGCTACACAAAAAGGCGAAAAGATGTCATCAGAGTCCAATAATATTACGTTCAGCAATATTCCTTCTCGCATTTACGCGAACCTATCATATGCTGTCACAGTACTTACTTTTTAAAAAGACATTTTAAGAACTTCAATTTTCCCCATTTTTAGCTGACCGTGAGGTAGACTTTCCTTCGTTTTGAAAACAAAACTTAGAGAGGGATTTCAAAAGAAAGTTTATTTAAATGTTTTTCCCGATCACCGTTAATCTGCTTTGCTCCATATGAGACACTATCTGCAACCTATAAGGATAATTACACTGCCAGTTGGATTCGATCACCATATGCAGAAACATCCCTCTCAATAAATTTTCATACTGAATTGAAACTGAAATAGCCAATCTCAACTGAATTTTCTTTAAGGATCTCCACGCAAAGACCGGAAACTTGGATAACGGGCTCAGAGAGAAGCAGCAACAGGACTGTTTATTTATAAAGTAACACAGTCAGTATTATCACATCAGATATGTGACAGTCAAAAGAAAAAATAAACTTCGAAATCATCTTCAGCATTTAAGTAATTCATTGAAGAATTAGTCCTAATTGCTATTTGTTTTACGATTTGGGCTCTGGCTCCCCTTTTCTGTACGGGGGCCCGCTAAAGTTTCTTAACCATTTACTGATTATGGCACATGGCTCACAACACAACGAACGAGAATATAAATTACACAGACTTTCTTTTCGATGTCACCCTCCCACTCACATTTCACCGTATTGTCAGTTTTTCTTTCTAATTTGTGTAATGCAACACTCCAGCAAAATTGGCAAAGTACCCAATGCGTTTACACCATGGGCGGTTCTTTTGCCTTATTTCTTTCCCTCCCATCTCTTTGCACCCCCCTCCCCCTGTCGCTCCTTATTCTTATCACCGTTTGTTCCCCGTTGCCCGGGATAGGTGTATGGTATAGCACTCCGCCGTAGTGAAATAAGATTTGGACCGGTGTCATGCGGACCCGTTGTGGGTTGTCTACTTTGCTTGCTGGCTGACGCCGCGGCCGTAGGCTACACCCGTGATACAATAGCCTACTTACACTAAAATCAATAACGTCGCCGTGTGTAGGTTACAGAGTCTTGAGAGGTAACCTTCCGTAGGAAAATCGCTTAATCGGGTTAATCGACACTTATTAAGAAAATCAAACTCACTGGACAGCGGGAACAGGGAAAATATGCTGAGGAGGGAACAAACACTATGAAGGTAAGATTTACACCAAAAACTGGAACTGTCCGCAAGTGCCATGCATCTGTCGTTATGTAGAAGTCACTCTATCACACAACGTAAAACGAGCTTGCGCGTGATTAATAATTTGTGCTCATATCAAAGTTAAAAAAAAAATCAACATTCCTCTAGCTTTGTTTTTCTAAAGTACATCACAATAGTAACAGAGTGATGGATTTCAAACTGCGTTTTGCGAAGTCCGAGCGCGCTGACAGATTTCCCTTTTTTTTCATCTCATCGTTTTTTTTTCTTCTCTCGGATCATCACTGGTCCCGTGCTCAGCTGTAGAGCATCCCTCTGGTTGCAACACAGTGTCCAAACACATAGCCTGGTGTGCGCATCTCATCTGCGCCTGTCTTTCGATTTGCAAATATTAATCATACTCAAAGTAATTTAATTATATGCCTTTCGCAACAACGGTTATCGCCTATCCTGATTGTAACTATTTTGGTTAACCTTACTGTGGGAAAAGTGTCTTCTGGTTAACATTTTCGCCCTGTTTCTTTGGGACCGTTTGGGTCAAGTTTCGGTCGGGTCAATGTATATAGACGTGTTTAAACGCATTTTCTTTGAACGGCTCAACTGCTTGAAAAGAATGTGTGTATGTCAGCGCCAATGCAGGTCAGTATTTTCCGCAAATATTGGGACTGTGAGAGAGTGACAACGTGAGCGTCACAGAATGTGGGCGCGAGATTATAGGGGTAGATAACTACTGTTTACTGTTGAGTTGGCTGCGGTCAAAGAAATAGATATTTAAGTTCTTTCAAGTCCAGTACTTTTAACTTGAGGTTTAATCTCTTGTCTTTGCGTAAAAAAGTATTAAGGTGTCAGATTTGAAACTCTACCTGAATGATAACACTTGCTGGACTGTTTTAAAGACTAGCTAAAAATAATGATGTATTATAAATATAGATGTTTTTTGGGGGGATATTTTTGTAGTAGACTAGCCTTTTCTGTTGTTACCTTCATTTTATTTTTAGGTTGTACTGACAGCACTTTGAACATCAGCATTGTAATGTTCAAAGGTATAACTTCACACAGACTGGCACTTTGAGTTGGTGTGGGTGGCTTGTTTTGTGTGTGACATGTTTGTGTATATATCAGCAATCTGTTGTCAGTTACTCTGCTTCACAGTTTCTTTGATTGGGCTAATTTAGGAATGTCTTTGGGTGAAGGTTTTTTTTTTTTCCCCCAACAAATCTTAGAGAAATTTTGCCACTGTTAGATAGCTGTGTGCATGTTAGTGTCAATGTTTTGTCATGGCTTTTGCTGTGTCTGCTCCAGTGTATGTAAGTTTGTGTGTGAGTGTGTGTGTGTGTGTGTGTGTGTGTTCAGGGTGTGTCTTGTCCTGAGCCTGTTTTGAAGTGATGGATGCTGTGACCCTGACTTCACACTGTGCTGTGCTGTTGGCTCTGGGATCAGTCAAGGTTATACTTCAGTTATGAATCATTAATTAAGTATGAGAAAGAGAACCAGTGCTAATTGTGCCTTCTCTCACCTGCTGTCTCTGAAATCTAGGAGGAGAATGCATCTTTCATCAATAGACCTGGTTTTGTACAATGTGTGTGCTTGTGTGTGTGTGTATGTGTATGACTGTATACGTGCACGAGTAACCTCCCTCTCTCTTTTTGTCCTCTCTGTTCCTTTAATCATATGTCACTCTCCACTTTATTATTGAACCAAATCCAAGCAAATCCATCCTTATCTGTGTGAAGTTATCTCACTATAATCATAATTTGATCTTCATGAGGTTTATCATAGAATTGAACATTGCCTAAAGAAAAAAATTATGATTCCCTTCTTACTGTGTGTCCTCATGAAGATGTCCATGTTGTAATTTCTGGCTTGGTTGTTAATTGCCTGATTATATGCAAGGCATACACCTTAGCGTTCATATTCAAGGTGATGTTTTAAGGTGTTATGAAGGAGGGAGAGACAGTAGAGTAATATCACAGTTTACCCTTGATAGAGCAGAGCAGCCTAACACAGACTTCTCTCCATCTGTACACCTTAACCTTATGTACTGAACGCTGACTTTGGGGTAATGGTCTGAAGGCATTTGGTTTAGTCAGTATTTGCATATCATTTTCTCTGGTTATAAACAGACCATGTATTGTGATTTGAATAAGTTATGAACCTAAGGAACTGCACATTAAAATGATGCACGAACATCTAAGGTATCGCATTTGTAACGGGTTGCAATAGTTACGGTACGTATTGAAATTGTTTGGTAACAGCTGTCGTAAATTGATAGATTTCCTGATAGCAGATTAATGAGACGCGGCAGAGGAGCATGCGTTTTTTTTTTTTTGAAGAAGAAGACGTCTGGCACACGATGTGAACGGCTGAGTTGTTTTATTGTTGTTTGTTTTTGAGTATTTACCCAGTGAGTCAGTATGCTGTATTGTTCCTCATGTCTCTTCATTATCTGCACCAAATGGGCCCTGACATGTCAGATGGTGGCTACAACAGTGAATAAGAAATAACACAGTGATAAATTTGACCCGCTGGATGGTTATTGATAGCTCCGTATGAAATAAGCGCGCAGCTGTAAAATTGTTACAAGAGGGAAAGAATTGCACGTAGCCTTGAGCAAGAGGCAGAGCTGAGACTGTGGTCAGGAGGAGAGATGTGGGATCAATATCAGGTGGTGAAGAGGGGAGGGGAGGGGAGGGGAGAAATGAAGGGAAAGAGGGAGGGAGAGAGGGGGAGAGAGGGAGAGGGAGAGAGTGAGGGTCACCTTCAGCCATGGCGTCTGATTCAGCATAATCGCGCTCCCACTCGGGTTACCGCACTGTGACCTAAAGGAGCACATGGGAACCACGGGCCAAACTCTTTTCCCTCCTTCATCTCTCTGTCCATCTATCCCTTTCTTGCTTTCTCTCTCTCTCTCTCTCTCTCTCTCTCTCTCTCTCTCTCTCTTTTTGTGTTCCTCTTGTCACTCATGCCGTGCTAGTACCACCCGAGTCCCGTTTGCTCTTTGTTGATCTCATATTAATAATTGATATAATATAATTTACCTCATCTTTTCCTTCTACGTTTAGCTTCTCACCTTTAAATTTCTAATCACTTCCTGTCTTTTTTTTTTTTTTTTGTTCATTGTCACTTTCTAAACCTCCCCATCTGTCTTTCTTTACGATCTCGTCGTCTTCGGGAATTTTCTCTATCAATTGTCGGCCCATTTAGACGTTCTTGCTCTTTACTGCCCTTTAATTATCTGGTATCTTTCACTCTCAAGAAGTCATCATTGATTTCATGCTTCGAGCCTTAACAGAAACAAGACTCAGAGTAATAGAATGGACCTGACTTTGACACAGCATATGCTGTCAGTCTCGCGTTTGTCTGCGACTTCATAGCATTTGTAACTGTGTCTTTTTTTTTTGTTGTTGTTGCTGTTGCGAGAAATCATTTCCATAAGTGCAAAGTTGGCACCCTTACTCTAGTAGTAGATGGAGTAAATGCAGACTGGATTGAGAGAGGACTCTGTTATATTGTTTGTGCACATGGGATTACAAACCTGAGATTAAAATTTTGGGAATATCCGTGTAATTCATGATGTACAACTGAATATGTTGTGCAGTAACTTTATGTTTATCTGAACCTCATACTGTTTTAGGCTTTTCTCATGGGTATGAAGCCATATGAGTGTGTGTGTGTGTCTGTCTGTTTATGTGGGGGAGTGTTTGCATGTGTGCACGTGTATATGTGTATACGGGTGTGTGTTTGTGTCGGTTGTGTTTCTGGGAAAGTAATTTTGTGGGGTTTTTTTTTATCCCACAAGCGTTTAATCTTTTATTTTTTTTAAATCTGCAACGGCTGTCTATTGTGTGTGTGTGTGTGTGTGTGTGTGTGTGTGTGTGTGTGGCACTCCACTGGCCTAGTTTTAGAAATAAAGGAGCATCAGATAGTTTTAACAAACACCATGATAGGCAGCCTTGTTGAACCAGAAAGATTTTAAGTGCTTAATGACAACAGCCCTATACAAATGCCATACCCTTACATATATTCAGTGCATGTGTGTGGTCTGTGTGTGCACTGACAGATTATAGGTCATGGGTAATTGAAGATGCTCAGTTTGGCTGATTTCCAGTACCACCCATGAGAGGATGACACAAGATTAGGGTCAGAGTAGTCAAACACAGGTTAGGACAAGGAAAGGAGGGTGTTTCACTGCCCAAACACAGGTTGAAACAACCAAGTGGATTAAGCACATGAAGTATAATTCACTGCAATTTAATTCACGTTTGGATAATTGGATGAGGTCGGATGAGACAGAATGTTAAAATAAAGGGCAATTTTGTGAGAGCATGCCGGATTATGAGGAAGGAAAAAACTAAGTTACTTTTACAGAACAAAACGACTTTTTTTTTTCTTAGTAGCTTTGCTTGACCTCACAGCGGTTTCTTAAAGTATCTCGTGATGAAATGCTTCAGATCTTTCCGGTTTTCGCCTGTAATCATGACCCAAATGAACAAAAAGCAGAGCTCCAGAGATGAATGAACGATTCACAGTATCCGTAACGTTACGGAGTGACTGACTGATCAGAGAGATGTCATAGCCCTCATCAACGGCTTGTACCCACAGCTTGTAAGAAACACCAAATGACGTCCATGTCACAGCCACTCTGTTCTCACACTCTGTGAGGTCATATCCTTTCCCAGTGTTACGGGTGAGTGCGGGGTTGTTTTAGCTTAATCTGAATAGCAATTAAATGAAGATGCATTGGAATTATTGGCACTTAATATCAGGTGCCGTGTTTTAACGACAAGGGAGGACGAGGGAGATAATTAAGCGTGGTGTGACGAGTGAATATGCGTGACAGAATTAACACCTGTTAGGATGAAGGATCCGCCCACGCTTTCCGACGTGGATCAAGCGGGGGGGTTGATGCCCTTGGCTGGTTTTTTTTTTTTTTTTTTTTTTTTTGCTCTAAGCTGTCGGATGGATGGCTCTAAAGACACGCTTAGATTAAAAAAAATCTCCTTTCAGTCTGTTTGGGTTTGTCAGTGTCAAGCTAGACCTCTGCCCCTCTCCTTCTCTCTCTCTCTCTCTCTCTCTCTCTCTCCCACACACACACACACGCTCTAATCACATGCTGTAGGCCCTGTAGGACAGCTAAGCTGTGGAATTCAATTAGGTACAGTCTTAATTGAGGCATTTTGCTTACACCCATCTCTTCAAGGTCCTTAATGACTTGCACACTCCATTGTGTACACAGACCATGCTTTTGTCCTCTGTAACACCCTGACTCGGGATCCGCTCGCTTCCCTGAATGCATAAATGAACTCATTAGCTCTCATTGTAAAAAAAGCCATTTACGATCCACGCGGTTCATGTAGAGGATAGCTGCTACGCAGCCAATGTCTTTTCAAAGCAGTACTGAATAAGAGCGTGCACTGAAATTAGGTGTGAAATTAAGCTATCATGAAACAGGACTTTAGTGCGCCCTCCAAGCGGCATTTTCTTTTCAATTTACTCTCACTTGAGAGACAAGCAACCAAATAAATCGTCTTCTGTTACGATTACAGTTCATTGTGAGACTACAATGCTCCTGGATCACAATTTGTCCGTTATTTGAAACCACTTCTCAAAGCACTTTGGCTTTCAGTTTTTACTTTCATACAATATACAACGTAGGCTAATGCACGGAGAACTCAGTTATTATTATTTTAATTTCCAGTGACGGGTGCAGGTAATCTTACAGATTAATGAATTTCCCAGGCCTCTGTACAATTAATCCAGAGAACCCAAAGGAGCTGACATCTAGTAACGTACAGAACCAGAAGTATTGTAGACGTGAGCGAAAGTCGTAACAAATTCAGCAGGGATCACCCCCAGTTTATTCCCTCCCAGCTCTCCTCAGTATGAATAAATCTGATAATCTCACGAGTCCGTTCTTATTCACAAATAATAAATAGCCTAAAGCGTAAGCTTCTCATATCCTCCTAAATAAAGGGTTATGGGTGTTACAGGAATAAATGCTGTCGCCTAAAAATAGTTCCCGCTGGAGGTTAGACATTAAGGAAGGAGAAAAGGCGATCCTGGAGCCCGTGACGGACTGTTTGTCTCTCGGCCTGTATGAAATTACACTGGCTGGAGAGCGCGACGGAACGAGGAATCAGAGGCGATGGCTGGGACGGAGGAAGGATGTGAAAATGGATATGTAGTGGTCAGCTTTCTCCTGACCTTAAGGTCAGCACTTTCAATATCGGATGATTTTGTTATAGTGCGGATCTATACTTATATAAGTACAGCCTTCCGATGATATATAGTATGTTTTTTATCCCTCCTTTTAGAATAAATCTATGGAATTAGTAGGCCTGTTTCATCTTATCTTCCAGCTTCTTGTGTTTTTCAGTGTGATGTTCCTTTTTGTCTCTGTTCAAAAAGCCGGTGTCTGGTATCTCAGCAGCAAGAATTTTGGTTGAAAAGAAAACATCATTTGAATCAGGAAATATAAACTGATTTACAAGAGCAAAATAACAAACATGAATGCGACTTTACTTTGAATTGCGCTTTGGTCAGCAGCTTTTTCCTTCCTTCTGTCTTTCTTTTTTTTCTTTCTTTTTTTTTTTTTTGTTCGTTTGTTCATTTCGTTAAAGTATCAAACATGACAAGCCTTTTACCCCCTTTCCTCGGAGACGCGCTGGCTTGACCTTTTTTGTTATGGATACAACCTAGCTTGAGTTTCTCTGACAGTTCAGGTCATGTGCCCGCATGGCAGCCCAGCCACACAACATTCAGAGAACAAGCTCGTCAACCGGCGAGCGTTTGACAGCAAGATCTGTCTCTGTCGAGCCCAGTTTGACGGATCGTCTCACATGAGAACGCCCGGCCGATAGTCAGGTTTATAATGAGATATCAGACTTAATCGCCAAAACAGCACTTTGTATTCCAACTTACTCCATCACGTCAGTTCTTTCACCGTGAAAGCAGGATATTTGGACATGTTGGATTTGATTAAGGAGTATAATGTATGATTAAGGCATTCCACACAGCCCTTAAGGTTTATAATGTAACCTCTGGGACTGTAAGTGGCACCTTTAGTGAAAGACAAGCCACACAGTGGCAGTTATTATGCATACGCTTGTAGAATAAGACTGCTCGCTGGTGGGAGCAATATTCATATTTTAGTCAAGCCGTTTAAGGTTAAACTTGTGCTGTTTGTCGAGGTTGTTCTTCAGAAAAATAGGGGTATGAGGAAATGGGAAACACACCGTGACAAAAATGTATCTGCACTCAGACAACAAAGTCTCACCCAGAAGTATCATTATCATCATCATCATCATCATTTTAAAAAATGCTGATGTTATAGCTCATCAAGTAGGGTATGCAGTGTAAATTACAAATTTTGTCAAGATCTTGATCGGTGCAAAGGCAAAATGCATATAGCTTTGTGATCCTAAGTGAATTTATTGCATATGTGTAATTTGATGTGTGAAAAAGAGCGTAGGAGTGTAGTGTGTATGTTCTTATTTTAACCACAGAAGGCGACACAGTGGGACAGAGGGTAGGACAGGAGAAAGAGAAAGAGAGAGAATGAGAGATAGAGGATACCGTGGGTGTGTGTGTGTGTGTATGCGTGTTGGTGATTGGCTGGAAGAGTGCGGATGACTGCAAAAGCGAACGGATGCCTCCCCTATCCCTCTCAGATCCTCGAACAAATCAATCCACCCAATGACTTGGCTTCAGGTCAATAAGGAAAGACCCAAAATACCTCAGCTGCCACGTGCCGCAGAGAAACAGACCACCCTTATTGGGGGTTGTCTGTGTATGTGTGTGTGTGTGTGGGTGTGTGTGTGTGTGTATGCTTGTGTGTGTCTGCCTCATTGTCTGCGTATAGCTCCGACTAGAGATACCTGAGCTGGAGTGTAAGCTCCAAGGTCATATCAGCAGCTCCTCTGCCAACAGCAGGCCGTGTGGAGCCTGGCTCACTCCATCTCTGTCTCCGTTAAGGCGGGGAAAACTCTCCACCCGTCAGCTGCTGCACTAGCGGTAGGGAGGCGGGGTATAAATGACCAATCGGCCAATCGTTCAAGTGGAAACTATTAGTCATGTCTCCACGGCGCTCGTGCTGTGTAATTAGCCTCATTAGGCCTGGTGGGCAGAGTGGGCCTAAGGGGGACCCCACACACACACTCCTTCACTCCTCTGGTTATTGGCGTCTGACGGTCGGGTCACCTGCTTACCCAACCGTGCACCTCCACTGGTTAAGAACTTATTGATCACCAGCCAGGGTCTATTGAACCCACCCCTCCCCACTTCCACTCCTGTCTTCAGAGGTTTGGTTTACAAATGTCCCTCTGCTTTTTTTCTCCCCGTTCCTTCGACAGTTACGAATTTTTTTTCTTGTCCTGAGATGATTTATGGTTTTTATCACACAAGCACAGACTAAAGGTAATCCAAACATCATCTCATTCCTTAGATAAAGGTATTGAGAGCGTTTGTCTCGAAGTATTGACTCTAAATGTCACGTAATGTATTGTCATATCAAGCGCAGATGTGGATACGGAAAATACTAGCGTGTCACAAATCTCTCCGTATCGTTCTCATACTTCCTGTTCTTCTTTTTTTTTTTTTTTCCACTGACATTTTGAGACACTCTTTATTGTATATGACCTCTACTCTCTTTTTTCTCCCTAAAGCCTTTCTTATCCTTATCCTTATCTCTCGTTCCATTCTTCTTCCATCTGACATCAATCTTACATCTAACCTTCTTCTTCTCGTTTTTGCTTTCCTCTCTCCCCCCATCCACCCCCCTCCTCCCCCAATGCCTTAACACCCTGCCCTTCTCTTGGTTTCACTCTTTCATTCTGTCAGCCTTATGCCCTCCCTCACCATCTGTCCCTTCTTTATTTTCCTCTTTGTTTGTTTCTCTTTTCCCCTAACTCTCTCTCTCTCTCTCTCTCTCTCTCTCTCTCTCCCTCGCTCTCTGTGGATCTATGTGTTATCGCTCTAAGTCGCTGCTCTTTCGGGCTGAAAGGCTTGGTTCGGGTAGGGTTTGATTGACAGCTCTGCTCCAGTACTGTCACGTTCTCCCAGTAACTCCCAGGCAAACCGCACCTGCCCCCTTACTGGCCATGACCGGCTGTCACATCGAGGGGCTTCTACCTCAGTCACTAATCCAACAAGAACTCTCAAGAGCAAACTCTCAAAGACAGCGTCGCACACTTGACGTGGGTGCCTGTCCTCTGGTGTCTTACTCTTTTTGGAGAGATGGACGCGTCACAGAATCTGATAGATGCTGCTGAGTCACTCGAGTGTTAGTGGAAATAATTGGATAACCACAGTGCAGCTCTCTGTCATGCTGTTTGACTCTGTTTGTGTTAGAGATAATTACTACTCAGGCAGATTTTACTCAGTGGAGCACAGTTTTTTTTTCCTTTGGTACAGTAGATGGATGCATTAGAGGTCCATTTTGGAGGCTGTTGCTGAGGTCAATCCACAAAGTGTGCTGTAAATGGTTATTGCACCGTAGGGGTCAATGATTGTGTTTATGATGTTGGACATTACTCCCTTTAAATATCCAAACCCAGAGTGGCTGTGTTTCTCTGCGTGTGTGTGAGAGAGAGAAAGAGAGAGAGAGAAAGAGAGAGAAAGGGAGAGAGAGAGAGAGAAGCACTTCAACAGAAGAATACTACCTGATGGAAAAAATATCCTTAGTTGTTGCACTCGCCTTGCAATTACTCCGGGTAGCCCGCTCTGTGTATTGGCCGCATGCTGCTTTACAGCAGTGAAATTAAAGCAGAATTATTTAGAATATTTTTCAGCACTCACTGTATGTCACAATTCAGTTTTAGCATTGAGTTTCAAAAAACAGCTCGCGCGTTAAAACGGTATGTCTTTCTTCATCAAATCACCAAGGACGAAATAGCTTTATATGAAGGAATAGCTTGTGCATGTATGGTAAACAGCGCATTTACATATCTGTAATGTGTATTGCGCGATGAAGACTGGTACTGTCGCGCATTAATCATACGACAGAAAATCTGAATATTAAATTATCCAAAATGCAAATAAGGAATCTTCAGATATGTACAGTAAACGCGCCTGTTGTGTTACTACGCAATTCTGGAATGGGTTAGTGCATATTGAATCTCAGTCTGTGCACTGAGAATAGGATGTTCAACTATGTTTTATATTACTCCATGGTATATTGTGACAGATCCTGCACAACTGCACAATTGGTTTTTTCTTTTTAGCATCATTGTAGTTTGGCATTGTTGTAGTCAAAAAAAGAAAAAAAAAAATGTGGTTCATCATGATATAGTACAGCTACTCTGCATGGCTGAAAAACTCTTTTTTTTTTTTTTTAATCATCCCTACAACTCTAAAATCAACTCTAGACTCGTGCACGTGTTGTGTTCATGCAGCACCCTGCTGGACCAGCAGCTGCTGGTTCCTCTGCTGTGTTCCAGTCATGCCTCACAGCATACATGCAAATGAGGACACTTTCTTACGTGTCATACAACGCTTACATTGACCTCATAACTATTGCAATTTCTCAGTTGAAAACATGACTGTTTGCGTTTTTGTTTTTTGTTTGTTTTTTTGTTTGTTTGTTTTTTTTTGTGAGGGAGTACATATCAGCAAGCTGTCCAGACCAAGGAACCAGATATGGAAACTCTCTGATTGTAATGCTAGACTCTACATCCGTTTAATCTCTCGTTCTCTCTCTCTCTCTCTCTCTGTCTCTCACACCCTGACTCAGCTCTATAGCCATGTCTAAGGCTGCAGTGAAGAAGCTGCATTGGCGCTCCCAGGTACAGGAGAGCTTCGTTCCCCTGGTCGGGGTGAACGGAGATCTGGGCGTGGCCATTGGCGGAGGTGCTGACTATGGAGAGTTCCCGTTCGTCACAGCAGCGCCCGGGGGAGGGCTCACAGTTGGGGACATCATCTTGGAGATTGGGGGGACCCCGGTCCTCGGGATGACGTTGGGAGATGTGCGGGGAGTTCTCAATTCCTGCCCTCACCCAATCCGCATCAAGACTGTTTCCCCAGGTACGGTGGGGCGTGGCCGTTAGGGACTCTCAGGTCCCTCTTTCTTTTTACTCCAACATATCAGACTGGTTAAGAGTGAGGAGAAAAAAACAGGACCTCAGCGTGATTTTCACACTCTTAGTGAAGTTTTTGTTTCCCCTTCTCAGGATGGCCCCAGTCGCAAAAGAGAAATCTCCCCTTTTAAATGACCACACCTGTTTCCAAACTCAGAATACAACCACCGTACACTAACCGAGATGCGTATAATCACGTGTCCTTAATGATTGCATTTAAACTTATTCATTGTAACCATCGTTGTTTATGATTTATTGATAGATATTGTAATGTAATTAATATGATTAATGTATTGATGCTGCAATCTTCAAACTAAGAGAGAGAGAGAGACAGAGAGAGAGAGAAAGAGAAAGAAATAGACACTCAGACAGCTAGATAGATAAATATATTGTATCGTAGGTGGATCTAAATAAGGTCTATGTCTGTTATCGATATATACTCAGCTCTGTTGGTGTGTATGTGTATGTATATGTATATGTATACGTATATGTATATGTATATGTGTGTCTGTAATATTGTAAACCTTTTACCCATCTGTAAGTGTGTGGTCAGTGTGATGGTTTAATATGAACTGTTTGTCTGATATGTGTGAGATGGAGCCGTGGCTGTGTTGACCCGTGTGATAGGGTTGGGGCTGTTTGGGGGTATTTATGATATCACAGATGGGTTGATGGGATGAATGTGTGTGTGTGTGTGGACTCATATGTCACTGCTGTGTCACAGCTGACCATGGCTCCTGCTGCCCTCTAAGATCAGATTGATGACCAACCAGAACCCTCAAAGCCATAAACCTCTCCTCACCTCTCTCTCTCTCTCTCTCTCCCTCTCTCCCCCTCTCTCTCTCTCTCTCTCTCTCTCTCTCTCCCTCTCTCTCTCTCTCTCTCTCTCTCTCTCTCTCTCCCCCTCTCTCTCTCTCCCCCTCTCTCTCTCTCTCTCTCTCTCTCTCTGTCTTTGTCTCTTGCCACTGGGGATTAATCTGTTATCATTCCCAAAGCCCCCTAATGCACCCTCCCTCAGCCCTGAGTGTAGTGGATGGAGATGTATCAGCTATGGACGGTGCCACAGTGCTGCATTTGTTATGGTGTTTAACTGCATGGTCCTAAAGGAAGTGTGGAGCTGCTTCCATAAAGACTGGTTCCTCCTAAAGAACCCTTCCTCTCCTCCATGCAAAAAGGCCTGTAGTTTTTTTAAAGAGGCAGTTTAGAGAATGTAATCAGAGAGGATGCTTTGAGGTTAATATGATTTATTTTGATTCCTCCGTTTGTACATTTGTCCTTGGCAAGGACGCAAAGGACAGAAAATATAATAGGAAATTGAATAAAAACTGAATGACTTAAAAACATTTGGAAGAGGGGGACCATGGTGACCCACTTTATGGGAAAGACAAAGTGTTTTCTCTGTCGTAATAACCATCTGATATGCTTGCGCTCTTGTGTGTGTGTGTGCGTGTGTGTGTGTGCGTGTGTGTGTGAGTGTGTGTGTGAGTGTGTGTGTGTGTGTGTGTGTGTGTGTGTGTGCATAGAGATTTGTGTCTGCACTAATGGGCTTTTATGACTATGAGCTGTGTTTTATTAGCCAGCCTGATGTGCTGTCTGTGAGGGGCTGAGGCTGGGCGGAGCCAGTGCCTCTGAGAGGCCGTCCGTCTGTTTGATAGGCAAGCACGGCACTCAGCCCATCTATAACGGCCAAGTGGCTTGTCATCAGTGGCCATAAAGCACTTGAGATGAAATGAATAGATCTTTCTAGCAAAATGGATAGTGACTCCCAAGGCTGTGTGTGTGTGTGTGTGTGTGTGTGTGTGTGTGTGTGCGTACGTGTGTGTATGTGCTTGTGTGTGTGTACATGTATGCGTATGTGTGAGTGTGTGTGTGTGTGTGTGTGTGTGTGTGTGTGCATGCACATGTGTGTTTTTGATCTGTGCACATGTGCGCACTCATGTGCATTGTAAATCTTTGACTATGTGGCATAATGCTAAACACACCTATATCCTATAGCTGTGAACGTCACACGCTAGATGAAGCTAGATGAAGCATAAATTTACGCGATTTCATTACTTTAGCCTGTTCATTTTTTTAACCTTTATTTTACCAAGCAAGACATTAAGAACAATTTCTTATTTACAATGACAGTCTGGTTTATGTACTGTACCATTCCCTCAATCTGACTGTTACCTTTTAGAATAAATTCTTGGTAAGCCAACTGAAATTTACCATTCAGATAAAGCACCAACAGAACTGCATCCTTTAAATTTGTGTTTTCTTCAACACCCTACTCTGAGTACATTTTTCACTGGGTGTGAGCATAAGTTGTGGCTACAGTTGATTGATTAGGAGCACCTTTAAGATGTGTAAAGGTTAATCAATACTGCCTTTGGGAGGCAGTGCTGTGGTGTAGTGTGTGAGTGTTAGTGTACGTGTGTTTGTGAGAGTGAGCGAGCAGATATTTCTGCAGGGCGGTAAGTTTTATGAAATGCAGATTTGGAGGTTGTTAAGGCCTTCACTGCTTCTATGTGTGAATGTTAATTTCAAAGCTTGCATCATCTCGTTGTTTTAAAATAACTGATTTCTCTTTCTCTCTTGTTCTCTGTCTCTGCTGCCCCCCCTCCGCCTTCTCTCTCTCTCTCTCTCCCTCTCTCTCTCTCTCCCTCTCTCCCTCTCTCTCTCTCTCTCTCTCTCTCTCTCTCTCTCTCTAGGTTCTACACTGTGTAAGGACCTGAGGTTGTACCTCAGTAAGTGTTTTACTCCAGGCTCCGTGGACAGCCAGCTGCAGCAGGTTATTAGAGAGAACCTTTATCTGCGGGCCGTGCCCTGTAAGTCCGACTGCTGTTACTGCTCTCTCTCCTCACCTATGTCTCTGCTTTTTTTTCTCTCTTTCTCTCTCTCTTTTACCTGGGCCTTCACCTCTGTCTGCTCTCTACTCTCTCTCATTCTCCTCAAACTGCACCTTTGGTCCTGGTAACGCTGGTGTGTAATGATCCAGAAGACCTGCATTTATTCTAATGAACATGCATCTGTAATTTTACACAAATCTACAGGGTGTACAGCGAGTGCTGTGGTTGATAGTGTTAATTAGTGTGTGATCACTTGTGTGGAGGTTGTTGTTTGTTGTTGTTTGTGCTGAATGCAAATGTTTATGGTGTGGCTTGGTGAACTGCAAGGTCTTAATGGTGGCTGCTTCCTCACCAAGAGAATTAAACCCTGAGAGTGCCAAGGGAAACACTCTCAAGACATTTCTATGGCAACTGTTTTTACTATCACACCGTCATGTTCATTCGGAGTGGCAGTTCGTCTTTCTGTCTCTGTCCTCTGTCTTTGCCCCCCCCCCATCTCTCTCTCTCTCTCTCTCTCTCTCTCTCTCTCTCTCTCTCTCTCTCTCTCTCTACTAAATATCTCATGATCTCTTTTTAACTCTCTCTCTCAATCTTCTTTTTACCCTCTGGTGTTTTTTTCTCTATCCTCAACCCCCCCCCCCCCCCCCCCACCCCACATAAGCCTAATTACGTTTTGTCGTTTTTATGACGCTTCAATCTGTACGTTTTGATAAGAAATGGATTCGTATTAGCATTATCAGAATCTCAATCTGCAATTAAACAGTGTTCTCATTAACTGGAAATGGACTGATAGCTCTGTGAATATGCAGTGGGAAACTGAGACTTCTCAGGGTGTGTGATGGTCGGGTAACACACAGTGTTTTAAGCGTTACTGTACTTCAGTCCAAGCTCCAGTTTGTCCGGGCTCCGTGTCCACCCACACTGTTGGCCGTGTGGGTACTCAGACGTGTAGACAAGTCTGGTCTGGCCGAGTTTGGCCCAGCCGGAGGGGGGCACAGGCACTGTGCTAATCTGTCGTTTATACCATGAAGTAGGTCATGTGAAGCTGGATTTTGCCCACCGCCTGCCACGCGCTCTCTTTCTCGTTCTCTCTCTTTCTCTTCTCTTCTCTCTCTCTCACTCTCTCTCTCTCTCTCTCTTTCTCTTTCTCAGTCTCTCTTATTCTGTTGCTCCCTCTTTCCCTCCCTCTCTCTATCCCTCCCACTCTCTCACTCTCACATCCCATTCAATATTAGAGCAGGAGACAGACTGCTGCTTTGAGAACATGCACACTTAGTGCCTTGAAATATTGAAATAAATGTATTTAAACACGGGGGCACACTAATGCGTGTTCTGTCTCTCTCTCTCTCTCTCTCTCTCTCTCTCTCTCTCTCTCTCTCTCTCTCTCTCTCATACACACACACACACACACACACACACACACTCACACACACGACAGACATACATAGGCTATATGAGTACACAGTCACAGATGTACAGAAGCTCTGAAGTGAGTGTCCTCATTTTGTCTTTCTCATGCTGGTTGTTTGTCTGCGTCTGATCCACACACGTGCTGTGTGATAATGAAGCTGCTTAGTTATGGATGAGGAGAGGCTGTCTTAGCCACAGAACCTGGGTGACGCTGGAAGCCCCGACGGTTATATCCAGTCAGGGCTAGAGCTAACCATAATTCAGAAGCTTAACCAGGCTCTGGCAGGTTTAGTTCATGGCTATGTACACATCCGTGTTGCATTAGAGTTTGAGAGTTAGTGTAGACTGGGAGTGTAGCCCAGCTCCAGGGCCCCGTGGAGTTTCCACTAAACTGAACAGACAGGGAGGCGTTGGTCCTAGGGCAACTGCCTCTGATCTGCTCTAGTGAGTGGAACGAGTAACACGACACTGCAACTGTTTTACATTCGTGTAAAATATACAAAACATGTCCAAGCCCTCTTACATTAATCCAAAGTACATACAGCCCATCTGAGTTCTCTTACATCACCACAAAATGCACACAACAAGTCTGGGTAGCATTTGGAAAACACAACCTGATTCAGGGATGGTTTTGAAAAAGACAAAGTTTAAGTTAGCAATGACTTGTGCATTACAAATATCCAACCAGTGCGCTGACTGTTACAAGACTAGGCAGGATGCACAAAAAAAAAAGAAAAAAAAAAGAAAAAGAAAAAAATGAATCAAACATGAAGTAGGAGGCTGTAAGTCTGTCCTCATACTACACAGCGGTATTCTGTTGATCAAATTAAATGTGCATGGATTTGTATTAGCTGTAGGTATGTGTCAGCTGATACTGGAACATGTAATCTATGTTAATGTAATTTCAGAAATCATGTAATGCATGGCTTGAGTTGAACCCCAGCTGGACAGATTTATAGGCCCATATAGAGGTTGCACATGCAGTAACCGTCGCTCTGGAGACCAGAAAGGTCGTGTCCATGGAGACAGGGTCAGCGTAGTACACCTCAGGACATGGGTGTCTTATAATAGGTGGGGTTTTTTTTTGTTTTGTTTTGTTTTTTGTTTTGGCTCCAACAGTCATGGTGTGTGTGTGTGAGTAAACAGTGTTATCATCCTTTGCATTATATAAACAGCTGCGCATACAGCTGCGCATACAGCTGTGGACAGCTGCATAAATAACATGTTTTTCAAAACTCACTGGAACACATGGCTCCAAATGTGATCCACTACGCCGAACCGATGGCAACGCGTCGCTACACTAGACTTGTCTTGTCTGTCCATATTGTATTCTAAATGACACAGTGCTGTTTTGCCACATTCATGGTTCACCAAACCTGTGGGAAATGCAGTGTTTGTTTATATGAGTGTTCATAAGTCAATTATCTGTGTGTCTTTCAGTGCCATCCTGTGGCATATGTAGAGGAATGTCTTTGTTTTCTTTTTTTCTTTTTTTTTTTTTTAATATCCCCTATCCCCCTTTGATGCGGTTATAGATATGTTGTTTTAACATCTCACCCTCCTGCCGAGTTTGCTGTATATTATACAATGATTTTTTTTTTTTTGGTACAGATTATGTCGGTTTAGTATGCATCACAGAAAAATGCTCTTTTCAGTGTTATTATGGTTCCATGAAAAAAAAAACACAAGGAGACACTGTTAGTGTAGCAGGATATAATTATTGCAGAGGAAATGTTAACATGGATTGCTGCTAAAGATTGGGGCATAAAAGATTACACCGCTTAGGCAAATGAAGTAAGAGTGGGCCATTTCTCAATTATTCATAGCATAGAATCAAATTAAAAGCTGCCACAAGGGTGAGTGGTGAGGCCGTCCAGAGAGAGAACAGTCTAGACTGCCCCCCCCCCCCCCCCCGCTAAATAAGATATATATGTATCCATACATACATATACGTACGTATGTATGTATATGTATACATGTATGTGTGTGTGTGTGTGTGTATGTATACATACATATACATATATGAATAACCCTCTCTGAAAATAGATTAATTGTGGGATTTGTGGAGCATTACATATCAACGCTATATATAGCACATTTAAATACAGCATGACCAAACGTTGGTTGTGTTTTTCGGCTTTGCTCAAATCCTGCTCATACAAAGGCTTTAGCAAACCAAACACTAAATATGATGACTGGACGCCACATCAGTGTTACAGTCAGCAAAATAACCATCTACTCTTTCCTAAACAAGCGTAGGTCAGAGTTTTAGAGGATGAATATAAAGGAAAATGTGACCCACTGGACAGTTCCATGTTCGCCCATTGGGATAATTTACGTGTATGGAGTGTTAGTTAGTAGCAGCTTTGAGTATATGGGCCCTTGGTGATTTAGAACAGTGTTACTAACCTTTTTCAATGTGCCTTACTCTGTTGCTCTCAAATACTGAAAAGGAAGGCAGAAATTCTCTCGCACTCGTGTGTGGAGACGTATGGTATCAAGTATTTTGCGTTGTTTTTTTTTTTTTTACCGTCGGGATATTAAAATATGCCTCAGGGAACAAGCTCATCTGGACCTCACGCGTGACTCGTCAGCGCTGGTCACCATGCCGACACGTGGGAACAAATTACGGGTGACTGGAGCTTTAACGAGCTCATAATTGATTGATGCGGTGGGTGGTGCTATCATGTATTCGTAATGACAGCGCCATGTGATCTAATCAGATTGTTCCCTCTGTAAGAAAATGATTTCCATTGGTTCTTTGCCTGGATTTGACTGACAGCATCCGTTGTCCCGGGTTTGAAATCAATAATTCATTTTTAGCTTTTCTTCGTTGATTGAAAAATCTTTAAATATGCTTTTCATTCTCCTTTTGATATGATTGCGCAATCTCCTCTGATACGTGCATAATCAGCGTCCATTTTCTGGGCTTATACTGAGATTCACTTCTCATCATGCCACACTTACATCAATCAATATTCAATCTCATGTGGTAAACACTGTATCTCTGTATCTCTGTATGAGACTGTATCTCTCCCATCACGTGTGAGTGAGTGCTCCGTCAGATATAGCCCTAAAATCTACGGCTCCTTGTTTTGAAAGACAAGTGGTCACAGTTGCCCCCCCTCTCCGTCCAACTAATGCCTCTGGTGCCTGTCATGAGTGACGGATCAGCATGTTGATTGGCGCCTCTGGAAAATTACCCCAGCGGTCTCCCTCCCCCACCTTAAGCTATGAGACTAAAGGAAGATCAATATGCCTAACTGTCCCTCCCTTCCACTGATGAGTGATCTGTGAGGCCGAGGAGGATGGCGTCTGTGTTTAATGAAGGCCCAGCGTAACGCCGACACACACACACACACACACACACACACACACTCCTCCTGAGGGGAGGAGGAAAAGAACGTCCACGTCGAGCCGCATCAGGGGCTCTGTCGTCAGATTCTTAATTAGAGATTTAGAATACGAGTCGCGCATGTGTGTGTGCGTGTGTGTGCGTGTGCGCGCGTGCGTGTGTGTGTTTATGAGTTCTCGGCAGAGAGGGGATGATACACAAGGTCGAGAGAGGTGACGGAGGAGAGGGTAATATGGAGAGAGATTGATGCACTTCTCAATGTGTCTGTTAGCATTTCACTACACAGATCACAGAGGGAGAGATGCGTCTGATTGACTCAGTGCATCCACAGGGCTGTTCTGAGTGCTTGTGACTTTATTAGTCATTACAGTCATGAGGAGATAGAACCAGATACTGAGAAAAAAATGTGCTCTAAACCCTATGGCTACACACGCACATACACACAAAGACACACACACACACACACACACACACACAAACACACACACAAATTATTTCTATATCAGTGTGAAAGTGATAAGTGTTCTCTTTTCACACCATGTAAAATCACATCACCCTTTTCTCCTTCTCTCAGGTCCACACACACACACACAAACTCACATAAACACTTACATACACACCCACACACACACACACACACACACACACACACACACACACTCACATGACCTGATCCATGTTTAAAGTGTCCTGTCTTGTCCCTTACGCAGGTACGACCAGACAGCCGCGAGACGGCGAGATCTCGGGAGTGGATTATAATTTTGTCTCTGTAGAGGAATTTTTCTCGCTGGAGGAATCTGGAGCTCTGCTGGAGAGCGGTAAATTCAAAGGTATGGACGTGTTCACGTCTTCCGTCTCAAGTCGCTCTGTCTACACAGTACACTTTACCTCATTTGACTGACTGGATCTTGCTGAGGGTGTGGTTTGATATGATAATCAAACCCATAACAACACTAACCTCTGACCTCTGCACTCTGTTACACTCGGGGCATTCATCCGCATTCAATCAATCTGACCAAAGCACTGTGGTTATTGGTCATCATGGGGTCGTATTGTTCACTACACAGTCGTGTTCATTTCACCACCAAGGTCACAGAATGGGCCTCTTGGTGTCAGGAAGCAGAGGGAACGTGAGATTAGACCAGCCTTGAAAGTGTCGGATGCACCGGGAGACGCCTCCGCACTAAGTGCCACTGGCCTCCACTGGTGTTTGTGTGGCTGCTGGAATTATTTCCTGATCAGAAATTACACTGAAAACAATCCCTTTCCATCCAGCCTTAATTAAAATGCTGGAAAAGACTGTAATGAAAGTGCTACTATAATATATTTGTAATGGAGGAACTGGCAACCCTTCCCTTCTCTTGGCTCCAGCCAGACAGAGAGAGGAGAAGAGTCATTTGAGGTGTGTGTGTGCGTGCGTGCGCGTGTGCATGTGTACGTGTGTGTGTTTTGAGTGTATGTACTGGGTCATGGCCTGCATTACATCAAGATTTTTGAAATATTGCGTGTGAAGGGTGCTTCATACACAATAATTAGGTAATCACTATATAAAATGGAGTAATTGTATGAATGAAAGCCTCTGGTATTTATATTCATAGAATTAAGAACAATGTTCAGCACCGCAGTTTTATTGTAATACCATATCTCACAACACTATGATGTTACATAATAACATTATGAAACGAGTATTGTCTTAGATAAAAGCTTATTAATATGCATATGTGGGTACATCAGATGTTGAATGTGTATACAGTTAATATGCATGAGTTATGGCTCCCAGAAGTGGGTTGAAGCCAGTTTCCTGATTAAAAGAGCTGAATAAATTTGCATAAGAAATGCACCGGTACTTAAGGAGTGCCATAAATGTCGTTCTCACCTTTCCAAGCCGCTGCGTAGAATTTATGTGGTGCTGGAAAGCAATCTGAGGAATCAATATACGTCTCTGGTTATGATAGAGCTGAGAAAACACAGGGACAGTGAAATGAGTTAATTAAACAGTTCTGATGGAAAGAAATTAGCTACTTTGATTCATTAAGCTGAGCCCAAATTTTTTTTTTCTTTTTGCAAAATTTGATATATTTCACTATGTCACTTTTGTATATGTAGCTGAGCTAGATATACCTTTTTTTCATGAAAGACACACAGTTTATGTCTGTCGGTACGGATGCAGCGTTAAAAATCAAACCTCGTAAAGGTCAAACCTCTCGTTCTTTTAGGGAATTATTACGGAACTCCCCGTCCTGTCCACATCAGTCCGGACAGTCCCCCCATCACCTATCAAGAGCACCGGAACCTTCTCCGAAACTTCCGCACGCGCAGTAAGTCCCTCAGCAACTTGGAGAAGGCAGTGGAGGAAGGAGAGAACAGTGAGGAAGACTCTGGTCTGTCAGGTATGAAGTAGTAGTAATAGTTCAAAGCTGCTCTGTATGGAGCCTTTGAGTAAAAATACTGCCCTGAGCTTGTTATACTAATGAGAAAGATGAAGAGCAGTAACTGTGTTCGTTGGCATTGCTGATAGTGACTGAGGTGAGAGAAGTGGAAATAGCACTGGTTGTAGAAGGAGTAAGTCAAACATAAGCTCCTTCTGTGTTTAGATGGTAGCACAGTAAACAGTGTGGTATAGCAGTGATATATTTTTTTATTGGTGGGAAAATCAGCCATGAGAATCTTCTTTCTTTCTTTTTTTTTTTCTTTCTTTCTTTCTTTCTTTCTTTCTTTCTTTCTTTCTTTCTTTCTTTCTTTCTTTCATAAACCTCACTAAATGAGAACTTAATCACTGGAGGACACTTCAGAACCATCTCTGTATTAAAACCCATTGTCATTGTCAGTGAAGTTGGAAGCACTAATCAGATTACGAGAACTGTCTGCGGTGCTGAATAATGACCAGTTGCACACGACTGTTCATGTCATTAAACCCTGTTTAGTTTGAAAGAGTACAGAAAGCTTCACTGCTTGTGAAAAGTGACACTCCAGGATATGAAGCAGATATGGTGTGTGTGGCAGAACCGTGCAGTATGTGTCTGACTTTGATTAGCGGGTGGGCTGGTGATCTGCTGGGAATATGCTAATTTGCTTAACATGGAGAACAGCTTGCAGATGTTCCAGTCCCTACTGGGGACCTACAGAGTTTTATTTGGCAGAGCTAGGTCACGTAGACCCCGGGCCGCTTAGACATCGTCAGTTTTCAGTGAGCACCTGGTGTTTAATAAAAAATCAGTAAATTTAGTTCTAGAGTAAGGACGTAGCAGCCGTGATAAATGTTTACATTCCTGCTCAGAATAATTATGCAGGTATATGCCACTGACCAGGGTGATCGATGTAAGCATACGTTGGCCGAGCATAGTTTTTTAAATTCTCTGGATGTGATGCGAGCTCTGTGCTACAAAATTTGTTTATGCAGTTGTTTTATAACTTCTTTTGAGTTTTATCTGTCGCTGCATTTTTCTCGTACTGACTTCATATCCCACGGGTCATGCCACAGATGTCACTGACACATCGATCAAACGATGGCACCACCGTCAGTGTGCAGAGGCAGTTGACATACCGATTGGTTGCTATGGATTGGCTGCTGTTTCGCTCTAGTCAACATGGAATAGACAAAAAAAAAAACCAACAAAAAACGCTGACCTGGCTTAGAGACCAGGGCTGACACTGTGCTGATTCTCCTTTGGATATTCAATAAGGTCACTGTATTTCCATGAAACATTTGAGCTTATAGTTTCTAAAGTTCTTTCTAATTTCATAAACTCATACGGATGAACGAACGAGTGACTGGATGAACAGATAAGCGAATTAATGAAAGATTGATCGAATGAATGTTTTACAGAACGTTTTGTTTTTTTTCTTGCTCTCGTTTCTGTCAGGGGGCTCAGCAGGGGCGAGCAGCGTCCCCGCGCCAACCCTCTCCCCCAGCCAGTCCCGGGATTCCATCGGGGGGGACAGCGGTGCCTTGGAGAACGGGGGTTTACCCAGTAGAACAGTGAGAGGTGCCCAGCCTGAAGTCTGGGACATGGTTTACACGGACTCAGGGGAACCTCTCTACATTAAGTAAGTATTGATGTTGCAGTCCTCATGGTGTTCCTATTCCTTTTATAAAAGAGTGTGTGAGAGAGAGAGAGAAAGAGATAAAAATAGACAGACAGACAAAGGGATAGATAGATAGATAGATAGATAGATAGATAGATAGATAGATAGATAGATAGATAGATAGATAGATAGATAGATAGATAGATAGATAGATAGATAGATAGATAGATAGATAGACAAATAGATAGATTGACAGATAGATAGATAGACAGAGACAGATAGATAGATAGATAGATAGATAGATAGATAGATAGATAGATAGATAGATAGATAGATAGATAGATAGATAGATAGATAGATAGATTATAAATCTAGTCTGTTGAAAGGTTAAGTATGAAGTGAGTTTTAGCCCCGACTCTGTCTTGTTTACCAGGTCAACACTGACATCTTGTGTTGTCTTGTGTTTTCAGCCAATACTCCAAGTCCCCTAGCTGGCTAGACTCTCGCATGCAGGGTCGAGGCACAGTCAGCAAGCCTGAGGGTAAGCTGTTTATCGCCTTTATCAGGACAAAGTTCACATTCAGACATTTTGTGTGTCACCGCAGCCAAACCTTCTTTTTCAAACAGCCCAGGTAATCTTGATGCAGGCAAATCTTCACTCTCTTCCAAAAATATTAAAAATAGCATCTGTTATGTAAGTGTAAGGCAAAATAGCAGCAGAGAAATAGGATTAAGAATATTTGACTCGGGGTTTATTGCAGTTTGTTGTTGTATAGGGTCCATCTGCCGAGACACGGAGAACAGTGCTGCTCATGATTGAGTTGTAGTATATCACAGTCAACACTAGAGGGCGACATTGACAAGTGTTCAAGCCGTATGCAACGTTGACTATGAACCATTATTTCTTCATAAATTTTGATTTCTTGCCTGTTGTGATCTGTGATATTTGCGTTATTAAATCTGACATTTCCTTGATAGAGGTGCCTCAAAATTTTAAAGACTCACTCGAGCTTCCCAAGCTTCTATACATCCTATATGTTTGTCAGTCTCCTTTCTTTTCATTCACATCCAACTAGTCCTGACTGCACAAAATGTTATTTTTAGTTCAGAAGTTCCTCTCATAACTCTCTCTCTCTATCTCTCTGCTTTCCCTTCAGTGCCAGTATTCACAGATAATCCAGGTGAGCTGAGGGGTTACTCTGTCCACACCCGTCTGTCTAAGGGACCGCGAGGTTTCGGCTTTAATATCGTCGGAGGCAGCAGGCCGCGGGAGTTCCTGCAGGTCTACAGCGTGACGCCCGGAGGACCTTCCACACTCAACACAGGTAACCAAGAACAATGAAGAGCAAGGACAGCAGAGTTATGCAGAAGACTGTGGGAGATTGCTGCTGATGCAGCCAGGGAAGCCTTGATGGATTTCGCCTCAGGGTTCTGCAGAGACTTGATGAAATTTGGGTTGAAACATCTTGAGTTTCAAAGCGTAACAAATGATTCCAGAACCGAAATATAATATTTTTGGAGCTATGGGAAACTGTAATTGTTTTTTTTTTTTCCTCAGACAATGCACTTTCTCGTTGTTAAAAAGCAAAAAAAAAAAAAAGTAAAGAAAAAACATGAGAATGAGGCCATTCTATAATGTGGGGATTATTGTTGAAGTTATAGAAATACAGCTGAGATGGATATTCCTCATTGAATGGCTTGATGAGAAAAGTGCCAAAGCTATTTCAGGCTCCTATACCCAGATGATACAGCTCTGTTGGAACACTCCAAACATTGTGCTTCATTACACAGGACTAAGCGAACCAAAATCGCTGTCTAGGCTGACTGGATCCTAAAGCTGGAACAGCTTACAGTTAATATGTATTATCTGCTCTGCTACCACTCTAAATGTACAAATAATAATAATAATAATAATAATAATAATAATAATAATAATAATAATACACAGTAGCTTATTTGTAGGGGGATGAGGGGGGATGCAATCCCCCTTGTTAGCAAAATGACCAAAATGCATCCCCCATTTTAACCTGCCATCCCTCTATATATACTCTATAGAGTAGTGTCAGTGACCATTGGGCCATATCCCCTGTTGGCCATTGGGAACCCCCCCCCCCCTTTAAAAAATAACAAATCGCCTACTGAATGTGCATTATACAAGGAATGCATGATCAATATGTGGAGCTATACCTGTATGGAAGTATTTGTGGTTGTAGTCTGCTGGGTTACACACACTAATGGCCTCTCTCTTCTGGCAGTCTCCCACGCTGGATTAGGATTGTGTGATTTTCTGATTCACTGGAGAGAAAAGGCCTCAATCTCACACTAATCCTAATGGCCTCATACTGTAATCCAACTATCACTGCGCAAAGACAAACACACTTACACACATAATCTCTCTCTCACACATACACACACACACACACACACACACACACACACATTGATCACAGACATTTAGATTGCGACTGGTAAGCTTTCTTTTGCTATGCATATTCACACACAAATGCACAGGCACAAATGCACACTTACACATACATTCGCTCTCTCTCTCTTTCTCTCTCTCTCTCTCTCACACACACACACACACAAACACACACATAAGGAGATACCCGCTTCTCATAGATATTTGCAATTACATTTGTAAGCATTCTTCTGCAGCACACACACACACACACACACACACACACACACACACACACACACTACACTACAAAAATAGATTAGTTTCATGGATTACAGAGAGCACAGGGATTAGATATTACACGTAAGCAAAAGCCAAACATACTCGCTGCTAAACATGGAATGGAATGGAGTTTAGTGGCCGTGAGCAGAGGAAATGTGACATTTTCTGTTCAGAGATATCTGTTATGCAAAATCCTGAGCCTTCCTGTCTGTTACGCAATGTAAGTTCAACCTCTGGCAACAAAAATAACTTTTCATTTAAGTTTTTAAGCCATTCTGTACCTTTACTGAAATGAATTACTATTTATGAATTACTACTATCAGTTTAGTGTGAGTTTTTCAACTGCGCTGTTTCAAAATACTTTCAGTTTGACTGACATTTTATGAAACACCAAGACTCAAGACACATGCATGGTACACAACGAACGCAAGAGATCGCTGGCACATCTGGATAGAAAAATTCGTCAAAATCAATTTCGCTTTTCTGAATAGCTTGCCTGTGACTAATCAAACAAGTCGTTCATTTGGTCAGCCAGAACTTGCGCAGTGACTCAGCAGTTCTGGACTTTTTAAATTTGTTTTGCAGACTGTTAGAATTTAAATGTTTTGTTTTTTTACGGAGAAAATGTGCTAATATTGTAATGATTGCTGCAGTTAGTGCTTAGTGCTATTTCAGTGCACTGCGGTCCAAAAATACTGCTGGATTAATTGTATGTTTGTTGTTTGGAAGGAAATTAAATTTCAAGGATACAAGCGGCAGACACCGCCATTTACCTTGTCAGCAAAATTCCCAGTTTGTTGAAGATTGACCTAATTTGAACACGTTGGATTTTGAGTAAGCTGTTACTGGTTAGAAACACATTGCTGAGTATGCTCAGCTGAGCATTATCCTTTCAGTGATAAAGAAAAATTCATTTTATTCCCTTAGACCCATTTGGCATAGAATTTGAGATAGTGCTGTAGCTTCTGTGAGGCTTGTTAGGGCTTGAATCTCTCATTAGCGACTTGTTCTTTCTCTCCTTCGTCCACAGCTGACATTCTGGTTTATATTAATGACACATGTGTACTGGGATACTCCCATAAGGAGGTGGTGGAGATGCTTAAGGCAGTACCAGTGGGGCACAGTGTGGACGTGGTGGTACGGAGGGGTTACCCCATGCTCTACAACCCTGATGGCTGCCCCAAGCAGCCCCCGCCTGTGCTTCCGGATTCCCGGGACTACGCCATCTCCACGCCACCTCCTCCCACCACCACGCAGCCTCAGCCCCAGGCCCAGTCCCTGTTCCCCCAGTTCCACCATCACCCCAACCTCAATGGATCGCCGTCCCACCAGGAGAGGGTGTACGCCCAGCCTATGAGCGGGAGGTCATCTCGGTTGAGCCTGGACACCAACGGTAACGCGGCTCCCATGACTCCTCCCCACACGCCTCCTACTTTCCATTACTCCAACGGAAGCGGCCTCCTGCGGCCACCACGCTCCTCCAGGGGGATTCGACGCTTACAGCTCCACGAGTACTCCCTGGCCAGTCAGAGCGACAGCGAGGTGGTGTCAGCCATAGGCTCCCACAGGTAAGAAATAGTTAGACGTAGGAAACATATACTCTAGGCTGTACACTTGCACTGTCCTCTCACATAATGTGATTCAGCACAGGTGTATGTTGTGTAAATACACATTATGGACAGGCTTTGCTATCACCCTAGCTATTTTGAGGGGATGTTTAAAATTTTAGTTCAGGCTCTGAAAAATGCAGTCTCGTCATTTGTTATTACCGTTTCTCTCTGTTTCTCTTACTCTCATGTCTTTTTCTCTTCCCTTCTGTCTTTACAGAGCCTCCATTCGTAACCATAACAACAACTCTCTCTTAGCGCCTTCACCTCAGCGTCTCTATTCAGCCAAGTCTTCAGAGAGCGACCTCTCCGTCTATGCCCCCGCCCCGCCTATCTCTCGCCTGCCCCTCCCTCAAACACAGGAGGGATCTATGGTCCTCTCCACGTCCCCAAGGAGAAGGACTTACTCTCAGCTCCTGAGACCAAACCCCTCTGTGCTGACCCCTCCCATGTCTGCCCAATCAGATCATCTGCACTTCACCTTTAATGGCGTGGCTAGTGCTAGCAGTGGCAGCCCCAATAGCAGCACCCAGTCGCCGGGGGCGATGAGCGGTGGGAGCGGGGGCGGGATTTGGGGCGGAGGAGGGGAGCTGGTGCCCGTGGCCCTGGGACAGTGCGAGAGCGGAGGGGGTTTGGGTTTCAGCGTAACCGCGGGGGGGCATGACGGCCACCTCACCGTGGTGAAGAGGGTATGGGACCGTCGACAGTGCTCTGGTCTCCAGCCCGGAGATACCATCGTCAAAATCAACGGAGCGGACGTACAGAGTCTCAGCTTTGCCCAGGTGCTGATCGGGAAGAGAAAGTACAAACGAAAGTGTGAGAAATGAGAGGATTAGATCAGTGGACAGAATTTTTTTCGAGTTTTGGAGAAAGACAGTCAGAAAGACAGACAGAACGGTGGTGAATTTTCCTCGTTTAAACGCCAGAGCATATAAAGTAACAGTTAGCGTGTGTCTCGCTTTCTCAGGTTCAAAGAATCCTAGAAGAACACACCAAAAGAGGGGAAGTCATTCTGCTTGTTCATAGAGGAGGTAAGTTTTGTTTGGCACTTTAAATTTTTTCATCCTTTGGAGTTTAAGTGACCAGTAACCAGAACCAAGAAACAGCTGGATTTCTCTCTAAGTTTATCACATACAGACATGAAAACCCTTCATAAATTTGCTAAAATTTTTATCTCTTTCTTCGTCTAAGGCTCCCTGCATTCTCCAAACTCAATACGCAGGCTCCGCCCACCCCACCTTCGCCCCGCCTCTACATCCAGCGCCCCAGAAGGTCAGGCATCTCACTCTGAGGCCGTGGTGCTGCCACGGACCTCCTTGACCCCGCCTCCACCGTCGCTGGTGCGTTCCTCATTGGTCCAGAGCACTAGTTTCCTGGATTCCGTTCCCGTCACCTTAACCATGGAGCCAAGGGATTGGCTGACCGTAGAGGAGGGAGGGAGAGTCCTCAGCCCCAGGCCAAGCCCCGCGAATAAAGAGGAAAAACGTCAACCTCACCATCCTCGTGGTTTTGAGGTAGAGTTGAGGAGGAAGCCGGGAGAAGGATTCGGCTTCGTCATCGCATCTCAGGACTTGGAGAACGGCCGAGGTGAGACCTCGTCTTCCTGGAGGTGTTTTTGATAGAGCGACGTTGCATCTTGGCATCAAGCAGAGAGCTGCGTAATGATCTCTGGTCTTTGTCCACGGGGAGCTCTTTTTACAGATGTATCTCCTTCAGAAAAACACTTAATTACCTGTCTCGTTTGTAGTCAAACTAATTAAGCCGTAATTGTTTACCAGTATGTGGTCTTTATCTCTAAGGCATTCATATGTTAGACACTTTGTCCTTCTATTCCATGCTCGCTTACCTTGAGGAAACTATTGCTATTTAATATATGCAGACACACAGAGAAGCTGATAGATGAAAGGCACAGTGGATTTCTCTGTGCGCTCACAGCCCAAACGCACAGCTGTTCTACCCTCGTCTTTCCTGACATCGCAGAATACACTCTATCAGATCTCTCTGTTAGATTAATTGTTGATCTGATTAACTCTGATTTCTGTCAGCGACAAGCTAAGTGGAAACAGAACATTTACGAACCCTATTATAGATTTACAAGATCTTGGATCTAATTCAGTCTGACAGATTTGTTTGGCCTATTGTCTGCCCAGGGCAGTACATGATCATATCTGATTATTAATAAGATAATTGAGGTTTCCGTTTGTAACTGACTTTCAGGATATGAATGGGTTTTTTTTCATACTTTTCTTAATATATGGTGTTAAACAGAGTTCTAACTTGTTCTTTTCTGTTCACTGATGGTGGTTATGCGGGGCAATATTTCCTGCTGCACTGATCATTTCCATATTTTGTGGACAAATGGAAGCCTAGTACTGTGGTTATTATAAGATATGGCCATGGTTGTATGGTCTCTGCAAACCCATAATGTGTGAGGTTAAAGCTAGTGCTAAGGCCCACCTTCCTTTTTGACTCATACTACTCACCCGCCCACCCAAGCACACACACACACACACACCATCCTGCTCTACCCTACCTAAGTTGGGGATGACCTCATTTTTCACAGTGGCTCCTTCACTTTTTTTTTTTAATGAGGCCAGTACATCACTAAAAGCCCAGCTTCTAAAAACTCCCCATCCCCAGTGCTGCCCGCCAAGTGATTTCTCTCTTTCGATTTGATTCCCGCTTGATTATATGCACTTAATCAATCTGTTGACTCAGTAAACACAGGCACGCAGTAAGCGAACGCTGGTGAAACGTGTTTGATGATTGGCTGGCACGTGTCACCGAGAGTGAGTGACAAACATGTGTGTCTCTTGAAGCGTTATCTAACGTGTGGGGTCAAAAGTGCCCTGACTTGACACACACAGGCCATACAGGGCTAAGGGAAGCTTGCCTAAAGCTACATGACATTATCCACTACGCTCATTGGTTTCTCAGGCTGTACAAGTGTACGGAATTAAGTGGTCATGATTATGGTATGTCTGTGCGTGTGTGTGTGTGTGCATGTGCGTGTGTGTGTGCACGTTTTGTATGCATGTGTGTGCGTGTGTGCACGCAAGCGTAGGTGCATTTGTGTGTGTTTATGTGCATGCGCACATACACTTGTGTTTGTGCGGTGTAAGTGTCTGACACTGGGTGCTTTAGAGAGAAAAATGAATATGTCGGAGGTCAAAAAAAGAAAAAGATCGACTGGATCAATAGAGAGATTATTGGGTCTGACACCCTCTGACAAGGCATTTCAGATGATAGCTCAGGGATGAACGTGTGTTACCCTCACCACTAAGCAGACCTATTGACTCTATTTTGTATGAGACGACTTGCTGTCGGACAATAATCTGGTTATATAGTCTACCGCTGTTTGAGACTGAGCAGAGAAATAAGTGATCCAGTGACTTTAGCATAAGACTTTATTAGCCAAAGTAACATCCATACAATCTACAGTATATCAGATTAACTATAGCATTAGCATATTTTACCCTTAAGCAAGCAAATGCGTAGGTCATCAGTTTTACCGCCCTTTCTGTTCTATTCTCTCCCCCTCTCTTTCACTCACTCTCTCTCTCTCTCTCTCTCTCTCTCTCCTCCCTTTTTTCGCCTGCTGTCCTTTATCTCTCTCTCTTGCGCTAAATGCCCCTCTCGCTATTGTGCCTCCTGGAGAAATTCAATTTGCTTTATTGGCGTGACCAATATGCATCTACATTTTCAAAGCCAGATTACTCATGGAGGTGCATCTCTCTCCCCCTGTCTGAGTCTCATTTCACTTCATTTCATCTATTCCTCTCTTTTCTCTCTCTCTCTCTCTGATCCCTTATTCCTGGTTAAGAGAAATCAGCCTCTCTGCTTTATCTCTTCAGTTCCTCATTATTCCCTCAATCTCTTCTCAATTCTACCTGATTTATTCATTTCTCCCACCCTTGCTCTCGCTCTCTCTCTCTCTCTCTCTCTCTCTCTCTCTCTCTCTCTCTCTCTCTCTCTCTTTCCCTCTCTCTCTCTCTCTCTCTCTCTCTCTGTCTCTCACATTCTGTCTATCTGCCTCCTTCAACCTCTCCCTCACCTCTCTTCTATTCCGACCCCTCTCTCTCTGTCAGTACATCCCTTGCTCTGCAGTGGTCGGAAGATTAAAACGTTCTCTTTTCCCTCAATCCTTCTTTCACTCCTCCCTCCCATATCACTCTTTCTCTCTCTCTCTCTCTTTCTCTCTCTCTCTCGCTCTCTCTCACCCTCTTACTCCCTCCCTCCCTCCCTCCCATTTTCTCACTCACTCTCAGTGAGCTAGCGGGATAGAAACTGCTTGCTACGTTGAGCATTTCTCCTGCAGAGCGACAGAGGCATGGTTTGTTTGTTTGTGTGGTCCGTTTTTTTTTTCTTTAATTTTTCTCCCTGTGAGTGGACCCTAATGAGCGGGGATTGATCTACGTTTAGGACTCTGATTCTGAACTCATAAAGCCATGTTGGAGAGACTGCAGTCGGCTTTGAAAAGTGTGAAGGAATCCAAACGTAATTATTATTTATTTATTTATTTATTTATTTTAAACTTGTGCTTTCTCTTGTGTTGCTGAACTGCAGTCATTTCCTGGCCTTAGCATGTGCTGCTGGTGTACTTACGCATGTGGGCTGCTGTGGTGTTTTCTTTTTTTTGTTATTGTTGTTGTCGTTGTACTCTGTGTGGTTCACACCACTTGTGAATGTGTGTGTGTGTGAGTGTGTGTGTATGCGCATTAGATTGATTGACACTGACAGAATGACACTGATGTGGCTGTAAGGAGTGTAGCAGTGTTGTTTTAATGGTGTGTGTAAAGTGTTGTGTGTGTGCGCGTATGTTGAGGTGTTGAGGAAATGTGGTCTTTCAGATAGATATGTGTGTGCATGCGCGCGCGTGTGTGTGTAGAGATAGATAGATAGATAGATAGATAGATAGATAGATAGATAGATAGATAGATAGATAGATAGATGGATAGATAGATATTTAGTGATTTAGTGTGTATAAGATACAGATGTTGAATTGTAACATGTTACTCTGTGTTAATGTGTTAATGCTGAATGAGTATTTGTTGCAGTGTATCACAGACATCCAGCAAAATTGTATTGTATATTATATGTATATTATTTGGACTACCTCTCTCTCTCTCTCTCTCTCTCTCGCTCCCTCTCTCACTCTCTCTCTTCAATCTCTCCATTCTTTTAAAGTCTGTAGGGATTCCCCTCTCCCACTTGAACAGTCACATCCAGAAAACTCCACTGCATGTTGTGTAACACTGTATTATTGAAATTCAGCTCATCTTTCATCAGGAGCTCTTAACTGGAACCAAAATATGTCAAATATAATCTTTTTTCACAGATATAAACACTTTTTCACAGATAAATTACCTCTGCACATTCTCCTCAGTTGTATTGTTACAGCTTGTCATTAACATATATGTAGTGGTTGATAACAGCTTAGCAAAGTCCTCTTTTTTTACATAGTATTTTGTTATTGTTGTTGTTGTTGTTATTTTTGCTCACTCTTGCATGGTTCTCGATGAGAGATTTAGAAGTGTATGAGCCCTTTAGTGGGTCAGGGTTTCCAGACTGACAGACTGTTGGCTACAGCACGTTTGCCCAGTGAACTCTGTCCTGCCGTCATACCTACAAAACTATGCTTGCGGACAGTACCACCTGATGAAAAATACATGAAGCTGAGTTTACAGCACCTGTAGTTATTGACTGCAGTACAGTTACAGTGGTTGATACAGCAGAAGTAGCTGTTGTCATAGCTGATGTTGTCGGCATAGTAACAAGTAGAGGTGGAATTTTGACATTATTGGTCAAAGAAGATGTGTGCTGTCATTTGTAAAGAAATACTACTATTTTTTTTTTTTTTTTTGAAGCTGTGTGCACAGTAACAGTGTATGTAGATGCGGCAGTAGCTTCTGTGATGCAATAGGGGTTTTTAATTGGTAGCTGTTTCAGTGTTCGTGGTAACAGCAGTAGCAGTAATTGCAGCAGTGAATGCCTCAGCAGAGTGAATGTGTGTGTTTCAGTGTGTGGCTCTTTCTGGTTTTAGTATGCCGCTCTGGTTCACAGACGCGCAGAGCCAGAGGAGCTGCGACTCATTCTAGCTTGTCTGAGTTTCCATGGCCTTTATGGAGACGAGGAGGAGGAGTGGCAGAAAGACTGGAATTACTGCTCAACGCTTATCAGCACTGCTAACGTTAATGACTCGCTAATGCAAACTGGTGTGTGTGTGTGTGTGTGTGTGTGTGTGTGTGTGTGTGTGTGTGTGGGAAGGGGGGAGGGGGGTCTTATACTCTCCACATGTTTCAGCTTAAATTCTGTCTTATGTAGCTTATTCTGCGCTTGAATGCCCTCCAGCACAGTCTAAAGGCTAAGACGGGTTTGTGTTCTCTCTCTTTCTCCCTCTCTCTCTCTCTCTCTCTCTCTCAGAGTGTGTGTGTGTGTGTGTGTGTGTGTATGTGTGTGATTGTGTGTGAGTGTATGAGTGTGTGTGTGTGTGTGTATGAGTGTGTGTGTGTGTGTGTGTGTGTGTGTGTGTATGTGTGTGTGTTGTGCATTTCTGCTGAGGCATAACAGAGGGAATCCCTCCCTCACTCTTGCAGTAGGAAAAAGGCATTGGCATTGCATAAACTCAGCCATTGTCTGGGACAATGGACCAGTGGACATTTGTGTATTCATGACTGGTCAGCCTTTAATAAGATACTATGATGACATCATCATAAAAAATTAGGATGTTAAAGATGTTATGTTTTGTCATAAGGCAATATTTCTTTCATATATACATTGTCTTTTTTAAATAAATCATGTTAATTTACATTAGGTTGAGAGATACAACTGAACAAAACGTAACCTCATATGAGATTAAACATTAATATATTCAGCACAGCAAATATCGCAGCGTGTTTATCGCCATGACAGGAGCTAATTGCAGTGAAGCATAGAGAACATTGTTTGAGACAATGCAGAGAACAGTGAAGGGGTTTTTTTTGTTTTTTTTAATATCATCTGTGTTATAGGGAGATGAGCTTGCATTCTGTATTCGGCCTCTGTTTTGCAGTGTCTGTTGGCTTATATAACAGCTTTGGCTGCACACTGTTGAGACAGCTGTCTCTACCATTTCAATAAAAGTAGCTGTAAGGCTTGCACAGGAGCGGCTAAGACAAGCGTCAGAAGAGTGATAGAATGTGAAAGTGAAAAAGAGAAAGAGAGAGAGAGAGAGAAAGAGACAGAGACAGAGGAGGAAGAAGAGCAATGGACAGATTCCAGAGATAAATGCTTGAGAAAAGCTTGAAGAGATTGCATTTGCCTCGAGGATTAATGACCTATCAGCTTACTTCTATTAACTTAAATGTAGTTGTCACTTGAACGTGGCCTTTTGAGAGAAACGGATGATGATGCTGTCTATTTTTGAAAAGTCCCCTGTCCTTTCTCTCAGTATGTCTTTGTGGGTGTGTGTGTGTGTGTGTGTGTTTCTGTGCTCATATGTGTCTGTAATAGATAGGTAGATAGACAGATAGATAGATATACTATGAATAGTATAAATCTAGATAGTTTAAAGGCTATATGTGCTTTGGTTAAGTATGAGAGAGAGAGAGAGAGAGAGAGAGAGAGAGTACAGAGAGAGAGAGAGCAAGAAATCACCTGAACTGTCCTAAGCTGTTCCCATCTGATCTGAAACGAGTTTCCGCAGGGCAGCTGCTGTGTGTGAGTCATGGTATGCTCAGCACCGTTCACAAACTAATGATTTTCAGGGACTGGCAGGATTGAACACTAGGTTAAAGCTTAACTTTGTTTTTCTCATCATTAGAACAGTAATGAATGTCTGTACTGAGACATGTCCTCTCCAGAACCATCACAGGAGGACCTGTAATGCTAGACCAGCCAGGGTAGACTGGAGAAGCCCAAAAAGTATTTCAGTCAGTGGCAAGACCAGAATTTGAATTTTCACTGCGTTAAAGGAACCGACTCAACACAAACATCAATATATGGTATGTAGCATTAGTGCTAGTGTGTGTGTGTGTGTGTGTGTGTGTGTGTGTCTGTGTGTCTGTGTGCCCGCACATGTTCCAAAGTAGGTCAGCACAGAACAAGTTGCTGTTCTCAGTTAATGGCACAGACTAATGGAGGCCCTGATATTGACTTTGGTCCAGGGACGGAAGTCTGAACACGGGACAAGAACATTCTCCCTGGTGACTACACAAGCCCGGGCAGTCCTTCCAATCAAAGGCTAGCTCTGTGGACAGCTATAAAATCTGTTCCCCTTGCCTTGCTTTTTTTTGCATCCTTCCAAGGAAAATGTGTAATATCAGTAGCAATTTATTTCAACACTCCATCTTTTTTTTTTTTTTTTTTTTGGCTTATGCCCTAAATGGCCATTCTGGAATGAGTTTGACATCGTGGAGCTGAACCGAGATAGTGTTTTGGCCAGGGTGATGACTAACTGAACTCAGCCAATATCTCTCTCTCTCCCTCTCTCTCTCTCTCTTTGCCTCTCTCCCTTCTGCTCCCTCTCTCCCTCCCTCCCTCCCTCCCTCATTCTCTCCCTCTTCTCCTCCCTCTCTGTCTTTTGCTCTGTCTCCTTCAAATGCTCCTCACTTTTCTCTTTTCTTCTCCCATCCATCACCTTATCTCCCTTTCACTCCCTGCTTGGTCTCCCCTGGGGCGACCGTAAGGTATTTTCCTTGACTCATATGATTTCACTGCCTGTTCCAAAGAAACAACGCATCCTCCTTTTCGCTGTACGCCGTCTTGTCTTCACGTTTGTAAATTCAGCTCTCTTGTGGAAATTAGGTGCTTTAAACTTTGCTCTGTTCACTCTTAGGCTAAAGGATATCTTTTAAGATCGTCTTTTGAAGTGATGGTTTGCACCCATCCTTTTTTTGGCTTCTAATTGGTTGAAATGTGCTTTCTCAGCCGGTTTTCTCTGCCGAAATCTATATCCTTATCCTCAAATGCCCTGCTCAGGTAGAACTGGTTCTGGACGGCCTAAAAGGAACACTTTTAAATTGTGGCAATTTACTAGCTGTTCCTGGATTGTGGCCAAGAATTTATAGCACTGGCCTCAATTAGTATTCTGCAACATGGGTAGGACACTTTCATAAAGGCGAAACAGAGCGGCCAGACTCAATTACTTTAGCAGTACATGACTTTATAATCATAATAGGTGGCTTGAAATTTGAACATTAATGCAATTATTTTGAACGGTGGAGACAGACATCATTTGCTTTACCTGTGCTCAACGGACAACACACAGGTCGCCTCTAATTTTGTTTATTTTTTAACATTGTCAGTTTTGGTGAGGCATGATAAATTTCTCTCCCTCTCTCTCTCTTTCTTTCTCTCTTTCTTTAGCTGCCTCTCTACTTCCTCACCGTTTCGTGACTGTGCGGAGGGGCAGTCCCGCGGCGCGGAGCGGTCAGATTCGGCCGGGGGACAGACTGGAGGCGGTGGAAGGACGTTCGGTGGTGACCCTCCCTCACCGTGAACTCGCTCAGCTCCTGCGTCGAGCCGGAAACACGCTTCGCCTCACCATCGTCCCTCGCTCCAGCGCTCGTGAGTTACAAAAAACAACCGCCCGAAATTCCAAACCCAACTTGTATTTAAAAGCGCCTCTTTGAAAATCTCTACTTGGGACACTGAATAACTAAGGACTTTATGTTTATGAATACCTTGTTCACTGGATTAAAGTTACTGCTGAGCTAACAGTGTATTATTGTGCCTTCACGTCTTTATTACATACAGGAGTGGTGGGGGCTTTCTCTTAATCTTAAATCATCGACTCTTACAGAATAACTGAGGCCCTCCTACGTACTATGGCTGTACTTGTACTATACTTAGAATGCTGTAGTACACAAAACCAAACACATGCCCTTTCATTCACTGTCTTAAAAAATAAAACGCATTAACAGAATCAGAGCTGTATCCTCTGAAAAAGATCCGTCTCCATCCCTCAGATAAATGCTGTATAATAGAGAGGCATTATGGTTTCTCAAAACGTCATGTGTTTTGCCCTACTCTCATTCTCCCTCACTCTGTGTCACTGTGCTGACAACATCCACATTCTCCTCCTCCTCTCTCACAGACTCCTCTGAGAACTCAGACTTTGACCCCAATTACAGAATCAGGAAAGGCCAGAGGTCACGATCCAAGGTGAGGCTAGAAGTTAGCATATAGCGCGCATACCTTATAATGTGTATGTTGCCATGGTAACCGCTCTGTCCTCATCTTCAGTGGCACTACTGTCCTGTTAGATGCTGAGTTTTTTCCTTTCTTTAACACTGACGTACGAAGTCTGACTCAGGACTGTTTGTTTGTTAAGAACATTGCTTTAATGAAATTAGTGTTTCTTATTTTGTCAGATTCCTTTAATCTTGCCTCGTTTTGTGTATTTTGAAATCTTCTAAGCGTCCTCTAAGGTACCAGTCAGTAAGAAATTTTAATAAATCTCTAAAACCAGTAATCCCACGCTGTTGATGTAAATGACACCTGTGTTAATGTTTTACACTGCATAAATCAGTCATGCACAATCAAGCTTAATTACTGGGTCTCTTTTATTAGTGTTCTGTCAGCATTTTAACGAGACTCACACACACCCTCTCTCTGTACCCGCCCTCAGCAGGACTCGCGCTATTACAGTGTGGATCTGGAGAGGGGGCCCACGGGATTTGGCTTCAGTCTGAGGGGGGGCAGTGAGTATAACATGGGCCTGTATGTACTGGGACTGATGGAGGGAGGACCTGCCTCACGCAGTCACAAGATACAGGTCAGTCTGTGTGTGTGTGTGTGTGTGTGTGTGTGTGCGTGTGTGCGTGAGGGGGGGGGGGCGTATTTAGGGCAATTCTAATTAACAGTATGAAGAATAAGAGCTAGTGACTGGTGTGTGTGTGTGTGTGTGTGTGTCTTTGTGTGTGTCTTTGTGTGTTTGTTCGTTTGTTATTATATAGAATTTTACATCACATTTTCTGGTTCAAACAATCGTCGTTTTTTTCACAGCGCAACTGACCGATTAGCAATTGAATATTTTTAGAAAATATAAAAAATAAAAATATCTTCCTCTTCACATGATCATCTGTTCTCACGTATTTGGGTTCTTCATCCGTGAGTGCCCGTGTAAAATGCGTGTGACTGAGCGGAGGTGTGCGTAATCTCGACATGGCGTGCTCCGCTGTGCTGTTTGATGTGTAGGTGAGCGATCAGTTGGTGGAGATAAACGGGAACAGCACTGTGGGAATGACCCACAGTCAGGCAGTGGAGCAGATCAGGACAGCAGGACACCGTATCCACCTAGTGTTGAAGAGAGGAAACGGATATGTCCCCGACTATGGTAAGACAACTGCAGGAAAAACACAGGGCGGGAGGGTTTCAATGTTCACTAGACTGGAAACACTGGAAGGAGAACGCCCTTGTTTATACCTGAGATAAAACTGTAAAGCGTCATCTGAAATCCGTTCGCCTCAGAAAGATTCAGAACGTCGAGACATGATGATTCTCTTCCTCCTACTCCTACTAATCATCAATTATAGAAACATATATATATATAGATAGATAGATAGATAGATAGATAGATATATTGATAGATAAATAGATATATATGTTTATATATAGATAGATATAGATATACATATATTTCTTTTCTTTTCCTTTCTTTTTTGAATTTTACTTTAAATGCTACTTACAAAACAGAATGAAAGGGAGTGAAAATGGAGGACAAATGCAGGCAGTCCTGAATGTTGGGAAATTTCTTTCATCCTGGTTTGGAATCTTGCAGGGATCTTACAGTTAACACCCTCTCACAGTATCCTGCCGTAATCAGTTGTCGGCTTACTAACAAGTGATTATCTCTTCTTCTTTCTCCTGTTGTGCTTACCGTCTCTCTCCCTTCATGATTTGGGTTCTTTGTCTTCGTTTTATTGTTTGGGTGCTTCTTTCCATATTTCTGTTTCTCACTCCTTCTTTATCTCTGTCATTATGTTCCCGTCAAACTCTCCCTTTCCATATTTCCTTTCTTTTGTTTCTTTTTTGTCCTTTCCTCTACCCCCTTTTTCCTGCTCTCCTTCGTTCTTCTGTGGCTTCTCCCGTCTTTTCTCTCTCTTTCTATTAGTGGAGCTCTCAAGTCTGTCTCTTTGTATGACCAACTCAAAGCTGGGAGAGCCCTGCTTCTATGTCATTGGACGGACCGAGAATACGCGGTTGGTAGTCGTTCCTGTTAGTTCTCCATTTTTCTGTCTCTTTACATCTTTTCTCCTTGCTCACGTCTTACGTTTGAACTGTGTACGTTTGAACTGTGTACGTTTCAACTGTGTACATTTGAACTGTGCTTAATGAGTCTGCTGTTTGTCCAAGTGTACGTGTTACTCCCCCATTGTCCTCCATTCAGAGTCATGTGTGTGATGTTGTCCTCAGTACAGTGTGACAAATAAAAGCTAATCTGACGTGCCGGCCGAGCTGTAAGTTACAGTTTACTCATATGTGTTGTCTGTTGAAGCTACAGTATAGATTAGCACTTTGTAGTCGTTACGGGTGCGCTGGTAATGCATCGCAGACTGAGTCATTTACGTTGAAGTCTTATACTTACGCAGCGTCTCACTGCCCATGTCGCATGGTCACACGAGGCTCGTTTTCTTCAAATACAGGATTAAATGACTTTTACAGGATTATGATGCCATGTTGACGTTTGATATTTTACTATATTTGAAATTAATCTGATATGACACTCTCGAAAACCAGGATCTGCCACTGATGTGTGATCTCAGTGGTAAAAGCAAAGTGTATTAGCTTATCTGCCATCTGGGCTTGGATAGAGTAATAAGCATTTGATGTGTAGGCACCATCAGTTTTCATTCAGGTTTTCCTTTATTCTTAACTGTAATGGAGTCTCTGAAATGTCGTAACGGGCAGTTACTGGTGTAGTCATATTGTATTGTTTTTTTTATGCTCCTCTGTTCGGTTCTTTCCCGTTGAGAACAGTGACATTATCCCGATACTCCATTTGCTTTTCAAAGCACATATTTAGCATTTGAAAGCACATCATTGGAACTCAATTTGTAAATCAATTTCAAGCACAAATTCAGGAGAAACAGTTCATGCAGTTGATAGGGTTAAATGGGAAATTGATGAAAACATCATTATGTAGCTCAAAGAAGTGACTGTTATGTCTGTGGGTTATCAATAGAGTTTCAGATTTGGGCTTTTGTAAAAGACCATTTTTAGTGTAATTTTTTTTAGCTTTGATACAGAGTGAGAAGAAAAACTTCCTTAACTTAAAGTGTTTCTCATATAGTTAATGAAGAATCTGTCTCTCACCATTTCTCTCTCTCTCCTTCTCTCTCTCCTTCTCTCTCTCTCTCTCTGTCTGTCTTTCTCTCCCCCTCTCTCCCTCTCTCTCTCTCTCTCCTTCTCTCTCTCTCTCTCTCTCTCTCTCTCTCTCCCCCATCTCTCTCTCTCCTTCTCTCTCTCTCTCCCCTTCTCTCTCTCTCTCCCTCTCTCTCTCCTTCTCTCTCTCTCTCTCCTTCTCTCTCTCTCTCTCTCTCTCTCTCCCCTTCTCTCTCTCTCTCTCTCTCTCTCTCCAGGCCGTGATATCCACGCAGCCTTCCCCTCCTCCTCATCCTACCCCGCAGAGTCGGGTCTGGCTGCAGTAGGGCGCAGCCGCAGGTCCAGAGAGCGAAAGCACGAGCGGAGGAGGCGAGAGGAGTGGAGGACATGGGGAAGGGAGAGCAGGGCGACGAGAGGGAGGGTGATACTCGACGGCGAGCCGGACTGGGAGGAGAGCAGCACCATGGTCAGGAGGCCTCGGTCTCGGAGGGCGCTGTCCGTGGGTTGGGACGAGAGAAGCAGGCGGAGTTCTCACAGCTTACCCAGAAGCGCACTGAGGAGCTACAGAGATGACGGTGCAGATAGCACTACACGTAGCGAGAGAGGGAGAGAGAGAGAGAGGAGGAGAGGAGAGAGAGAAAGAAGGAGTAAGAGTGAAGAGAGAGTGAAATGGGTGGAAAGTGAGAGTGAGGAAGAGGAGGAGGAGGAGGATTGGAGAGTGGAAGGGGAAATGGAGAGGGAAAACCTTACACTTCCCATTCCAAACCAGAAGCTCCCCAGACCCAAGCTGGACTGGGAGGAGGTTGAAGAGGAGGTGTGGGAGAGTGAGGAGGAGTGGGAGAGAGAGTGGGAGAGAGGCAGGGAGGAGGAGGAGGAGAATGAGCTTGCTAGACAGAGGGAGAATGAAGAGCAAGGACGACGGGTAAGAGGAAAGACTCCAGAGCGGAAAAGAGAGGGAGATGGAGAGGAGAACAGAGGGAGACAAAAGGAGAATGAAAGAGAGGAAGGGGAGAGTGAATGGAAGGTAGGGAGAGATCGTGAGGGAGCAGCAGAGAACGTGTGGGAGAGAGAGAGAGAATGGGAGGATGAGGAGGAACAGGGAGCTGAGAAGAGACGACTCCCTCTTTCAGGGGTCCCTGTTCTGCCTGTTGGAGCTCAGCCTGACATAGATTTACCAGGTTTCTCCGGTTACACCAGGGGGCTCCAAACGGACCTGCTCTCAAAAGGGTCGCTGGAGGCCCTTAATCCTAAACGTGACCCCTTCTCTTTCCTCATGTCCCCTGGGTCTGAGTACGCTGAGTCTGAGTCAGGGGCCAGCAGCTTGTCTGCCGCTAGCATCTCTGGACTGTCTCATTATCAGCCAGGCCGTCTGCTACCTGGCCCCTGGCTCAAACCCAGCCTTCAGACCCTAAACCAGGTGTTGAAGGGGAACAAAATGACAAGGAGAGGTGAAGGTGTGAGGGGAGAACCTCCGAAATCTGCTAAATAGCATTTCTGCCAATAAAGGAGGATTCATGTTGTCGTGTCTCCGTCATGACGTAAAATTTTAAAATCTCTATTTTTTCTATTGATTTGTTCTACTTCTTGATATTACCGTGAATCGTGTTATTTTATGAATTTTATTAATATTAGCCGAAGAAATGAGAAAGAGATAAAGGAATTTGGTGTGGGGGGGGGGGGGCCCTCCTTCATCTTCCTGTTGTTTCTTTTGTTCCCCACACTGTCACGTCCGTCTCTCTCTCTGACTCTATATCATGTTCTCTCGCTTACATCTAATTGGAGAGTCTACAATAATTCTGTTCTCTCGTTCAGTTACCTTCTGTCTGTCGTTATTGCATTCATTCCCTGTTGGTGAACTGCACACCGGTTTTCATTATGTAATAGTCTGTCATTGTTTTTTGGCCTCAGTGCAGCACAGGGGCCTGGTCTGGTGCCTCTGGCTCTCAGTCTTGACTCACCTCATTGATTTTTTTTTTTTTTTGCTCTCGTTTGGGTAGCAGAAATGATTTATTATGGGTTCTTAATAGCAGATAGAAGGACACATGATATATGAATTGCTAAGTTTATGTTGTCATACCTCATGTCAGAGAGCAATAAATTTCATAGCCCATGACTACATATCACAGTTATTGTTATAGAGAGGTAGTTTTTTTGTTTTGTTTTGTTTTGTTATTTCTCTCAAATGACTTTTCATACACATTACTACTCTCTTCTGTACCTCATCATTTCTTAACTATTTTCTTAAGTGCTGATTCCAGGGAGGGGCGTGAAATAATGGGAAGAAATGTGCATGTACATTGATGATGCCAAGTGTATTTATATGCAAGAGGTGGATAGACTGGATTCATAGTGTTCTGATAAGTATTCAGATTGTATGCTACGGCCATACTATGAAACCACTGTCCAGTGAGCTTTGTATTTGCTATGTGCCCCCTTTGGTTGCCATGGTAACTGTCTTTCAACCTTTTGAATCCGTGACCTCAGTAGACGAAAATCACCGGATGAAAGCAGTCCTTTTAAAATGATGCATTGATTAAGTTTGTTGCAGCGGAGTTGGCAAGGGGACATCATCGATCTCCTTTTGTTTGTCGTCTTTCAAAGCCGTCGTCCTTACATGTCGCATATGGAAAACACATACGGGAACTCCTCCGAAGGGTGTTTCAGTGAGACATGGAGTAAAAAAAAAAAAAAATGAACACTGACCAAAAAAACCAGAGGGTAACACCAGTTAATGAATCGGCCCCCCTATGCTCTGTTCAACAGAAATTGCTGTAAAATCCATACAGAAAGTATTAGAAAGGCTTAGAGGCATTCCATGGCATGGCACCAATAGGGAAAAGCCTCTTTAGTGAAAGACTCCAAGGACTGACCCTTTGTCTCTAATTGATGGAGTGTCTTGTTGGCAGGGACCAGAGAGAGAGGGAGGGTGATAGAGAAGAAGAGAGAGAGAGAGAGAGAGAGAGATAAGGAGCGAGAGAGAGAATATGGGGCTTGATCCTTTTACCTTTTACCTTGTTTAATCTGGAGGACAGAGGAAGGGGACTGTATGCTAATGATACAGATCAATTGCTGGTCTTTGGCCCTGAGTTAATGTCTTAGCCTAAGCCCTGCTTTACCATGAATAGACGTTTTTGAATACCATTTTTCTTTTTTCTTTTCTTTCTTTCTTTCTTTTTTTTTTTTACAGGCATTTGTCTATTAGTATTAAGTTTAGCTCAGGGCCATAAACTGGATTACACTGCAGTCAGAACACATTTGAATGTCTTGCATATCCAAATGTTACTGCAAATCCACAGAAATCAGTTAACACTACACTCAATTCAACTGTGCCTGTATAAACAGACACTAAGAGAACACCGTCTGTCAAAGTTTGCTCAGTAAGGACCCTCCCAAAAATGTTTTTACAAACTGCTGGTTACGGCTCCAGAAATCATAGATTTTTTTTTTGCAGTTATAAGCCTTTGAAAAGCCAGTGTGATTTTTCCAGTATAAACCAGTAAGACATGTAGATTCTCAGCCAAATTCAGTTTCATTTGATGCACACCCAGCAGGCCTGGGAACAAGTGACTGTTATGATGCGTATGCAGCCATATGTGGGAATAGGAGCATTATTAAAACTGTGTAAAACAGAGATTATTCTTCATGAATCCAGAGTGTACAGTTTCTGAACTCTATGCCTTCAAGTCAGAAGTTGTCATCATGTCTATGGCCGTATATGTGTGATGTAAATATGTAGATATTACGACAAAACGTTATGATAAATGAAGGTGTACAGTTTATTATAGACACTGAAATTATAATTATATTGTTATGTTTCTAATATTATTATAACATTGTTATGATCAACCATAACTGAAATGCAAGTACCAAATTCAAATTAAAGTTATAATAAAGATTCATGTATCTGGTTTAAAAATGGAAATCTGAAGTTTTTCTTCATAGCTTTGTTCATAGCGGAACTTCACATAGCAGTGCTTGCCTTTAAAGCCATACAAGTACATGAAACTTAAAGGTATAAGCTTGATTATTTTATAAGACCTGAATTGTATTATAATTGCTCTCACTGTTAGAAATATACACAAAATCTAGTGACTTTTTTTTTACTTGATTTTTTAAACTGAAGCTAAAACCTCAGTGATTATTCAATTCAATATACTCCAACTCCTTCTGAGTAGTGTAACTGTACTGTCAGTTTAAACCAGCTGGAGGCAGCAGTGGACTGAATGAAAAATGGAAAATAAAAACAGGTATGTGTTTATGTGTGTGTGTGTGGGTGGGTGTGTGTGGGTGGGTAGGTGCTCTGAGGTTCACACCTAAGTCTACACCTTGTGACAAAGTATGTATCACAATAAATGGATAACCCACAGACCTCAGGTAACATTACTTGAGAAATCAGTACTACTTAGTCTATTCAGAGTCAAACATCACATATGAACAATCTTTTGCCCAATATATGACTTGTGTCCAGTATCAATATATACAATTACCTCCAACACTTTAGCACATTATCAATTACTTAAAGGCTGTATACACACTCAAGAGATGATACCCCTGAATGAAAGATGACAAAATACAGATAGTAAAGGCAGTTAAAGAGTGAATCAATAGGTTTCTAAGATTGAGAGACCGTGTAAATATGATCATGACAGAAAAAGATAGGACAGGGTTGGGGGAAAAAGTACCATGTGTAAGAGTGTAAAGAGGAGTGAACAGATGCATACTTAGAGTGAAGACTGAAGGATACTGTAAAGAGTGAAAGGGCATCAGTTTGTAATGCATTAATTATTTAGATTCCTCTGCAGGTGAACAGTGATTTCTTTTACATCCACAAAAGCTGTTCTGGAACACAGTGACAGTTATGCATTACTTTATTCAGATAAAATGACTGATTTTCAACTATGCACTATATTTTGCAAGTTTGCAACACCATGGTTCATAACTGACCAGTGAGATGTGTAGATGAGAGGGAGAGAGTGAAAGAAAGAGAGAGAGAGGGTGGGGGTACTTGAGCATGTGGCATAAAGTCATAGTCACAGCTAAAATGGCAGTTGGCTGAAGCGCGTTTAGGATGTACCATTACAAAATCCGTTTAGAACTTAACATAGAGAGACTGGAAACCAATGGACGCATCCTAAGCTTCATTAGACCGCATTTTCAGCGCTCTTGTCACCTGAGCTCCAGTAAAAGAAGGAGCTCAATAAAACTATCTGTAACTGAGTCTAAACTATGCTGATAATTCGACAGAAGGACGTAACTGCTTGAAAGAGTTTATCGTCGCAGCTGGGGAATTTTTCATGCATATTGTTTTAACAGTGCGATAGGCCTGCTTTTATGTATTTCACGATTGCAGCCGTCTCAGACTTTCGTGATGATGTCGCTCGTTATCCTTAAACTCTTATTACTTTTCAAAGAAGTTTCTTTGCGAAATTTGAATACAAAGTCTATGTGCTGTGCATAATTCAAGATGATTATCGAGAACAATGATTATTTTTTAAGCAATGCACCGGATGAATGTGTCATACGTTCATTACAGAGACGATTTCTTTCGTGCTTGTGAAATATGTGTCAACCCCTGGTTAAGAAAAACGACTCGATGGAAAAGTCTGGGAAATTCACAAAATAAAGTCACGGCTTGTGGTAAGGATCAGTCGCAACTCCTGGTATTTTCATTCGCACAGACCTCAGTGTTGCTTGACAATCATGCGTTGGTTTGGTCTCACTGATAAGAGAGAGATTTCTCGCATCTTTTAGTTTGCGCGCAGAAGGACCCGTGCACTGCGCGCTTATCTTTTCTCCACGTATGATTCACGTCTTAAACGCGATCGTGACAGCTGCGGATTCGCACTGGATCCGTGGAGATGAACTGTGGGAAAGAAATAAAGATTTTTTCAGCCGGACTTTATCAAAACGTTGTTTATTTACGATCCATCCATTTACGATAGCTTGTTCGGAAAGTTTCCGTTCTGATTTTTATGACGAATTTGGATATTAATGTAGTTCCAGAAACAATCCTGTCAATTTTTCTTCTAGTGATTTCGTCAAACGAAATTAATTAGGACCTCCAAATTCAATAAGTGCACATTTTACACTTTTATAGTGGAGACGCTTTAAAATTGACAACCGGATAGTTGGTTTGAGAACATGTGTTTTGATGTGTTTTGGGGTTTTTAAGTTTTTCTTTTTCCGCAGTAGACTCGTTAAAGATTGTCGGGAATCCAAGTGGTAGAAACCCCTAGAAAGAAACCTCCGTAACACGGAGCTTATTCGAAGGGGATATAGTGAGGGAGAGAGGATGGACTGACACGTCCTCACGGTTTCACGCGCTGCTGACCGTTGGTAAAGTAAACCATGGGGTGAAGGAGAGAAGGACTGAATCCAGATTGACGGAGAGGAGTGAAGCACCGGGTAAGAATATAATTAGATTTTTTCCCCCCGTGTTTATATATATATTTAAAGTCTTTGCCTGAATTAGGGCATTGTAGCAGCCACTGACCACCTCTAGCTTCACTTCTAGTGTCACTTCTCTCCTTCCTTCCTTCTTTCTTTCTTTCTTTCTTTCTTTCTTTCCTTCTTTCTTGCTTTCTTTCTTTCTTGCTTGCTTGCTTGCTTTGACAGCTTTGTGACTTGTCACTCCTCATCCTGGAACCAGGAAAAACTGAACAAATTAATAACTTCACTATATATAAACTGGAGGATGAATTCTGTGGAAAATATCAAACTATTGTATGTTTGAAGGTGTAGTTTTAGTTTGGTTAAATACTATGCTGTAGATCTCTAAATGATACCAGTGATCTCATGGTTGTAGAGTTTTTGGATGCTGGAGAAGAGCATGGAATGATAGAAGCCATTCGTCTGGACTCTCTCTGGCCCTTCTGCCATCTTCTTAATTTCTCCATTTTGTGTTTTTGTGGTTTTGATTTTGAGTCTCAAATGGATTTCACTTCTGAAAGTGGAAAAAGACCAACAAAGATGTCCAAAATCCCCCTTTTCTTTAATCATCTCTGTGTTCTCTCTAGTCATGTTGCATTGAGGCTGCAGAAATTTTGAGAAAATGCTGAGAACATCTCCTACTTTGACTCTATTTACCTGATTTTTAAAGGACGTAAAGCAAGAACTCTACTTTCCACACCTGAGTTTCTTCTTTGCTTTATCCTTACTTCTGCCCCTACATCGGTTTCACTCTCCCTCACCCCAGTTGTCAATCCCTCTCCCCCCCACTGGTCAGCTCAGGTGGGGGGGGGGACTTTAATCTCCAGGGTTATCACAGTGGTGGTGCCCTGGAGGTGCTACCTGGACCATGGAGTCCAACCCAGACAGTCCCAGCCGGGCAGTGGAGTACCTCCTAGAGCTCAACAACATCATCGAGAACCAGGCTAAGCTTCTGGAGACGCAACGCAGGCGAATCGAGGAGCTCGAGACGCAGTTAGACCGCGTCAACCAGGAGAACCAGGACCTCCGACACGACCGCACCCCGGGCACGGAGTCCTCTGGCCCCACTCAGAACCACAACTCTGAGCAAAACGCCAACCAGCCTTTGTCTAATACCCTCAAGAATGCCAACAGCACCCACCAAAGCAGCAGCGGCAGCGGAGGCAACCCTGTCTCCACAGTGCCTGGTCCAGCATCCACCCGTAGGACCCACACTCGACTGACCCGGGGCCTGTCCTGCGGGTCTAACCCCATTGAGAAGGAAAGGGAGAGACTGGAGCGCAATGACAGCTCAGGCACCAACAGCACCTCCACCTTGAGAAGACAGTAAGTGCATTTGATAACATTATGCATTTCAAACAGGTGGCCAACTCTGTCATATCTAGGAGTTCCAACTCACTGTTTACACTTTGTTTGGGGTGCTCAGAAGGTATTAGATCACGTAAATTTAAGATGCAGCAATGCATTAAGATGGCTATACTGTAGGATTTACTTCACATCCCCAAGGGGTAAGTTTGATTTTGATGCATGGACACGGCTGAGCATCACATCAAATTATAATGTTTAGGGTTTTTGAGATTTTGTAGGCTGTAATTAGAACGCTATGCCAACAACAACGTGTTGTCAAAACATACTAGTCTGTGTAAGGCAAAATACGGGGTTTAGTTTTGCGTGGGTTAGAGGTGTGCATAATTGGTTTCAGAGTTCAAATGAATTGTTTAATGTCTGAATATGAACTATGATCTTTCACAATTCATCCAACTTTTCTCAAGAGTTCAGAGAGTCCATCCTACTGCCATGGAGAGGCAGTGTGTGGGCTGCTTGGCACAGTAGTTCTTGGGTATGAGTGTGTGTGTGTGTGTGTGTGTATGTGTGTATTTGTGTTTGTGCATGTTGTGTGTGTGTATAAGACAGATAGCGTATTAATGTTAGACAAGGGTATAATACATATGCTCGTTCGCTCGCTCGCTCTCTCTCTCTCTCTCTCTCTCTCTCTCTCTGTGTGTGTGTGTGTGGGTGAGTGGTTATATGTGTATAGTGATTTTCTCAGAGGGGTTCTGAGATGTGTATGTGAAGGGGTTGACTGCAATACGTTCTGTGTAGGAGTTGAATGTGTGGTACAGAGGACAGGTTGCACATGTTTGTATGTGCGTATGAGTGTGTACACATGTGCTTAAGTGTGTGGATGTGAACCTGGTAGACAACCAAACAAACAAAAAAAAACCTATCTGCCTGTACCTGACTTTTTCTCTGACTTTACCATTTGACCAGATAAAAACAACCCACCGCCTGCCTAGCTAATACGTGAATCTTTGTTGCTTTCTCTTGTCTCATACCCAAAATCATTATCTTTTCTGTTCTCTACAAAGGAAGAGGGAGAAAGCAGGGTTCTTATTGTCTTTTAAAAGGTTTATTTCATAATAGATGTATGTGTATGTGTGTGTGTGTGTGTGTGTTTGTGTGTGTGTGCGTGTGTGTGTGTGTGTGTGTGTGTGTGTGTTTGTGTGTGTGTGTGCGTGTGTGTGTGTGTGTGTGTGTGTGTGTGTGTGTATGTGTGGTGTTTCAGTTGTCCTTGGATGAAGCATGCTGTGACAAATGCGTCGGATCCAGAGGCTCAAACGCAGTGTGAATCCTCTGTCTTTCTAGCACAAGCACCTCTCCCAGTTCATATAATTATGTTTGCTCTCTTATTGAAAACAGCTGCAGCTCAACCCCCAAATCTCCATCCAAGTGTCTTTTTTTCAAGTCCCCGTGTCTTCTGTCTCTCTTACATCTCAGCTTATTGACAGGAAGGATTCATCACTTGATTCTGTTACTTCGAGGAGGCGGAGAGATACTTAGACCAGATGGAGAACAGCATAAAGCTACGTTAACATAAGATGTAATGCATTTTTTTTTTTTTTTTTTTTATGGTTGAAGCTATTCTCACCTTCAGTCTGAGGTCCTTTTTTTCTTCCATACACTGCTGTATTCATTACACTGTTTATATCTGATCTGTTGAAACCAGATTAGGTACAAAGCATCAAAAAAAAAAAAAAAAATAGAATAGAGGAAATCCATGTTTTTTTTAGTTTGTTGCGTATAACAGAGATAATACGGTCCTAGTTAAGATGGAGGAAAAATACCAGCGTTCTCTCTTTTTCTCTCTCTGTCTCTGTCTCTGTCTCTTTCTGTCTGTCAGTCTGTCTGTCTGTCTGTCTCTCTCTCTCTCTCTGCCAGTGCTTCATCTTTCTCCTCCCCCTTTCTCTCTTCCTCCCACAGGGCTAGCTAGTCATTAGTAAGTAACACATATTAGTTATTTATGTGGGCGTAAACAGAACAGTGAATGGCTTTAGCTGCTAATGTTTTATGGAGTGGGAATCAAAGAGGAAACTGCTCCTAATCTCCCTCAGTCTATGTGTTGACTTATTTCTGCTTGCGGTATTAGCTGTCTTACAATATCTGTTATGGTTTGTGTTATCCACAGTCACTGTTGCTTATTTACGACGTCCGAAAACTCTGTGCTCTTTGGAGAGTTTAGCGCTTAGACAAGGTCAAACAAATTTTGCACAGATTTTTTTTGGCTTTTTCATTTTTGACGAAGAACAATTAGTCACTTGAATTCAGAAAGATCCTTCTTGGCTTCTACTCAAAAGGCATATCTATAACAGACTCATATAAGTCTACTTCCATTATGGACTCATTTGTCAAGTTTAATAACCCAGACAAAGATAATGAATGGATTATTTGCACCGGCAACTTAATACCTGTCCAAACACCATCTTTCACTTCAGTCAGTCCTTGGCAGGATTTTAAAGACTCCAGCCACAGAGAACAGCATGACGGGTTATTTTAAGTCTTTCTTTTCCTTTAAAGTGCACTCGTTTCGGTAGAGAGTAACGCAGCAGGCTTTCTACGTGCATTTTACATTACTTTGCTCTTTGAATCTCCTTTCTGATTCATCTTTCTCACTCATTCTAAAAACTCACCCTGTCCTAGAATCTTAGGACACTCTCGTTTTAGCCCTCACAGGGAAATGATGTGATCCCATACCATGTTTTCTCGTTTCTTCTCACACAGGGCTTTCTCCCTGGCCTTTTCGCCTCTATCTACCTCCCTCTGTTAGTTCCCTTTTTCTCTCCCTCTCTCACTCGCTCACTCACTCTTTCTCTCTCTGTCTCTCTCTCTCCCTACCTGCCCACCTCTCTCCTAATCCTTTTCCCTTGGTATTATAACCCTTCTCTCTTAGTCTACTTCTCAACACACTGCACATGTGTACCTCTTCTCTCTTTCTGCCTCTCTCTCTCTCTCTCGCTCTCTCTCTCTCTCTCTCTCTCTCTCTCTCTCTCTCTCTCTCTGTTTTGGTGTGCTGATAACAGATGGAGAATCAGTATGTGTGCTCCACCATTTCTCTTTTAGAATCAAACATGCTGAGAGGAGCTCTTTCTCTCTCTCTCTCTCTCTCTCTCTCTCTCTCTCTCTCCCTCTCTCTGTCTGTCTGTCTCTCTCTGTGATGGGAATCATTTCTCAGAGGCAGAGGGTCACGGGAGTTCTGAGGGTGCTAATTATTGATCCTTAGCGTGTTTTTAAGTACCACGTCATGCAGTTAGCCAATCCTGACTGACTGTCCTCTTCTCAGTTCCAGACTCTGCACCCTATGAGCTGTTGTCATTGGTTCCTAGGTAGCCCTGTCACCTTGTCTCAATGACCCTACTGCATCAAAACCATTTCCGAACAGCCACTGCAAACCTGGAAAAATGTGTTTGTCTGTTACAAGTGACCATCTGAGCATAAACGTTTTAAATTCTGTCTTAAATTCTTAAATTCTGATGTTTGAAATCTCCACAACACTGAAGCTATCTGTATGGATAAATCTAAAAAAAAAACTACCTCAAAATCTTTTTTAAAATTACTTCATAATATTACCATATGCTTATAAGATCTTGTAACGTATTACAAAGGATAATAATTACATCCTTGACTAAGCAAAGATGAAATCAGCTCTTTTTTCTCCCTTTTAAATGGCACGGAACACACATTATTATTAGTTTCACAGACAAAATTAAGTCATGCAGTTGCAATGATGGTGCTTTCTGGAGATACTTGATTCTATTTGCTATTATCATCTTTAAATTAGCATATGTTACAGGACTGCAAACAGGGTTTTTCCTCAATGGCTTCTCTTTTCAGAGGTGTTTCTTTCAAACCAGTTGTGTGCAATGCACCGTAAAAGAGCAAGTGATAAATCTGAGAGACTTTTCTTAGACTTAATAATATGAAAACTGAGTAGACAGCGCAGTGTTGATGTTTCTCTGTTTCCTGTGGACGCGTGTGGATCTGCAGTAAAGGTCAGAACAGGACAGCCGTGACTTGTAGGTGACTCAGGTTAACCGTACCACTGGAAAGTTAGGGGCAAGGCTGACGTGCTCAGTAAACGGCCGGCCAATTAATGGAACAGACATATAACTCTGCATGTGTTTTCCAGTGGGGTGTTGGTTGGTGCACTGGTGGAGGGCCCGTTTGCACGCTCGTCCACCTGTCCCAAACTGAGAGGCCACACGGAATGTGACGAGAGTGATTAATTAGTGTGACCGAAGTTTAATTACCCATAGCCCAGGGGTGCTAATTACCCCCTTCGGAGCACACCAGTACGTAGAACTTGCCGTGTCTCTTGGGAGAGATTTAATGTAGCTTAGGTCTGCTGTCCTAAATCTGTGAATACACTTTGTAAAAACAACAAATACAAATGTTTCGTCTTTAGTTTTCATAGGTTTTTGAGTTACCACTCCATCAATCCCCAAATGCTGTAAACACCCAAATGTTTCTGAGTGTTGAACTGAAACACGGTTAGGGCGGGTGCTTCAGCTGTGGAAATGCATCTTTTAATCATCTGAAGAGATTGACTCATTACGTCCCGCTCAGGCAAATTATCATCAGCGTCTTCACTTCCGGCGAGAGCCTGCCTTCCTCACTCCACGGGTGGTGGCTTTTTGCGGTAGTTTGGTCTCTCTCCCTCTCCCTTTCTTTCTTTCTTTCTTTCTCTCTCTCTCATCTCTTTCCCCTTTTTGTTTAGCTACGTAATCAATGTGGGCAAATGTTTTGCGTACATGTAATGGGTTTAACAACACTTTGCTTGTAAAAGTGGTATCATGTGGTATCGTGTTTATCACGTCGCTATTAAGCAGCTCTGTCTCTCTCTCTCTCTCTCTTTCTCTCTATCTCTCTCTCTCTCTCTCTCTTCCTCCTCCTCCTCCTTCCCCCTCCTCCTCACCTCTTTCCCTTTCCTCACAGTGGCTCTGTTTCTCTGTGCTGCATATATGACTCAGAGGAGCAGCTGAAATTACTTTTGTATCTCTCTCTTTCACTCTCACCCCCACACTCCCCCTCTTCACATCTTTTTTTTTCTCTGTTGCCATCTTCATCACCCCCTTTTCTCTCTCCCTAAACCTTCCTCTTTTATGTGAGTGAAAAGACATGGAGAGAAAAATACCAAATTAAAGGAGTAAATGAAATTGAGAAGGAATAGAAAGATCAGTCAAGCTGACAGAATCCATTCAGTCCGTCAACGCGTTGTGGAATTACAACAAGCACTACTGATGTGACTGATGCTAGGTAATTAACCGCCATGTTTTCTGCTCCACTACACTCTTAATTTACCAATACATTCGGAAAACTGTCTTGAGCAAAGAAATTGAAACCCAAAATGAACAAGAAAGGGTTGTCAGAAATAACATGAAGAATACAGTATGTTTAAAGGTTGTTTGGAAGTTCATATTTTAGTCTCGACATCCATAAGTGAAATAGCATTATGAAATAGCATTGTGTGTGTGTGTGTGTGTGTCTGTGTGTGTGTGTGTGTGTGTTCTCTTGAGATATAATAACAACTGTATTTTAGAGAGTTTTTAAAAATACACAGAATAAAAGAAAAAGCTGAAAACATTTAAAAGGATGATGACCAAACAGTCAAAAGGAACCGTCCTCGGTGTATACCGACAGCACGTCAATAAGTAACTCAGTGAGAGTGTTCTGACTTTGCAGTCTGTTCAATTCACTATTCGTTTCTGTCTCTGTATAGTCATTATGACCTAAATGTCAAGTTTCAACATTTCACTTTTGCAGTCAAATATTCAAAAAACGTCCTTTCGCACTTATTCAAATGTTACACTATTATTAATAGAAAGGTTTTGTTTCCTCGGAGTTACTTCAGAATTGCTGAAAAATGACATAACAGCATCTCTCTGCACTTTTATTTTATTTTAATGAGAATTTTATTACTGTTTTATTAAAACATCTTGCCCCACCTGTTGTTACAAGTTATAACATTGAAGTTTCTTCTGTTCTCCTATCATTTAACATAGAGCAGCTGCCATATAACATAGAGCAGATTCATATAACAGACCATATACTATAGAGCAGGTTCATATAACCAGTAAGTGATTTGTTATTTTTCAACAGGGGGGATGACCCAGTGGTCACTGACACTATTCTGTCGAGTATATAAGGGACTGCAGGTAAACAAGGAGGATGCATTTTGGTCATTTTGTTAACAAGAGGGATGGCACCCCCCTCATCCCCCCACAAACTGCCTACTGCATATAGCATATTATATAACACAGAGCAGATTCACATAACATATCATGTAACATAGAGCAGATTCATGTAACATATATCATATAACATGCCATATGACATAGAGCAAATTCATATAACATCATATAACATAGAGCAGATTTGTATAACATATCACATAACATAGAGCAATTTCATATAACATATATCATATAACATATCATATGATATAGAGCATGGTTCAGTATGTAGCAAAGCAACCTTTGGCATGCAGAGATAGGAGTCTCCCCGAGGAGACTGGGAATTGTGTGCAAGCAGAAGAGTTATACCACAACAGCTGCCCGGACAACCTACTGAAATGTCCACAACACATAAAAAGAGAGCAAAGAGGAAAACAGAGGAAATAAGATGAAGACAAAATGCCCAGTTATTAAATATCTCGGGGAAAAGCAATTGAGTACACTTTCCTGTAGTAAAAATCAATGAAATGTTATTATTTCATTGCATTGGGCTGGCACTACAGAAGTGAGTGAGTTATTTGATAAAAGGAAAGACAACATATATGAAAACGTAGCTGTTGACGAGAGTCGGTGAATTGCTGAGTTTCGTTTGATGATACATCTGCGCAGGTACTTGTCACATGGGGTCATTCCATTGTGGAGTGGCACAGTAATATGTGAGGTAAGCTGCAATGGGCTATTCATAGAAAGCATTCTCAAGAAGCATTAGACTTTGCCCTGTGGAAAAATCTGCTCTCTACAGACTTTTCTATTTTCCTTTTTTCTTTTTTCTTTTTTTTTTTTTGCAAATTAACTTTAATGCAAGTGGCGTAACCCCTGTTGCTGAACGCGAATGAACTTTCTGTTGAATGTTAATCTTGATCTGGAATAGTCTGCTGAATGCTGAATTGTTCGACTTTTTCTGTACGGACTCTTTGTGCCGGGGGAGCCGCGTTTAGGAAGTTTAAACTGTAGCCTTACTGGTTCTTTCAGTGTTGCTGTTAGCAAAGTCTTGGAGTAATGGGTACAATTTTCCTCTGCAGCAAAAACACTGACTGAAAGTTTTTCGATTGCCAATGTTTGAGTGTAAAATCGCTCTCTCAGACATGACGGTTGAATCAGGCAAAAATCATTCTTGCCGTGTTCCCACACTGGTTGGCCTCTCTGTTCTTTAATTCTTTTTATATTATTATTCATATATATTATTTTCATAACATGTCATGTAGGCCTACTATGAATATTACTGAAATGTTACTAATATGTATACAGTCTCCTAGCCATCATTTGTACCCATTTAAATTTGACACTCCCAGGGTTGTTTAATTTGTCTTAAGTGAAAATTAAAATTGAACAAAGGGAAAAATTGAAGTCATGTGCAGTATTAAATATACAGTTATATTTAATGAAGGTCTTTCTTCTTAATACAGGAAACAGAAATAACAGAATTCCTGAGACTTAGCGTATATTTAAACCAAGTGCTTTACTGAAAGAGTATGTGAAAATGATAGATGTGATCCATGGATATACACACAGAGATGGAACATAATTATGAATAATCACCAGAGCTGAGAAATTCTCACTGGATATTGATGCAGGACAGCTGATCTGCCCACTGGTATGTTACAACACTAGTGGGTCCAAATCACATTTGGGAAAATGAATCAGTAACGGACTTGTAAAAGCAAAACAACAGGAGGAGTAACAGGCCTGAATAAAGTCACAAGTCACTGTCGTGTCGGTGACACAACGTCAGTCAACGGCAAGATCCCCAAATGGAGAGAGTGGCTTTTGCAGTTCAGCTGTGTCTGGGTACCAAAGGTACCGGAGGGATTGTCGCGCAATCCACAGTCTAAGTCAACCAGATATTGCCACCGCTGATAGTTGGGAGCACTGGGAGCGTTACATTTCCACCTGTTTAAAACAACCTGTCAGTGCTTATGACCCAGTAGGCTCTCTCTATCCATCAAATATAACAGTTCACTTTCTAACATGAACACTCCACTGTACTCTTACTCTCTCTTCTCACACACAGTTCTCTCCTTCACAACCAGTCAACAGATCAACCACATTAAGAAACACTGTAAAGAAAAAGAGAACAGACTACATAGCCCAGTAGATTAATATAGGGCACTATATCAAATGCTTGACTGGCTACATGTGACTAATACGCATTAATTATCTCAGCTGTGTGATGCTGTTAATAAAAATTGTTATCGATATCAACATTCAATTCATAAGTAATGAAGCTCGCATTGGCATCCTCACAATATCAAAATAAGGACATTTTCAGCAGATTTACATTCCATAGTGAGTCCTGGATGACACGCAGTGATAAGTGAACAACTCCAAACTTTAATCTCATCTCATAGTTCAAGCAGAGTCTCTGACATGGTAGTATAATGTTCCATTACAGATTCATTTTTTACATGAAGACTTAATTTTGAACACATTATAATTCAAATTGCTGATGTCAGGAAGAGTTTTGTTTTGTTTTGTTTTGTTTTGTTTTGTTTTGTTTTGTTTTGTTTTGTTTTGTTTTGTTTTGTTTTCAACCTGCGATTTTGTTCTCAATATCAGAAATTTGGACAGAGCTACTCAGGAAACTGAATTAAAGCCTCACTGTGTACTTTGTTATCCAAGGTACAACCTTCTCTCATAAGTTTGCGTTAGTGTTGTTCTCTCTCAAGCACTGTGCTACCTAAAATGGATCTTTAAGTATGCTTTCTATTGGTCTATGCTCTCATTATAACAAACAATACAATTTTTCTTCTGACAATGTGTCTGGTCGGGAAGCTATGGTTTATTTTAAGAGTGGTTATGAAATATGACCCTGGGATTTTTAATATTTCTGTGTTTGTTGGAAGATGCTCTCTAAAATGTCGCCGTGCTATTGCCAAGACCCGTCATCATGTCTGCGATGATGATGATAATGATGATGATGATGATGATGATGATGATGGTGATGGTGATGAAATTAAATGCATGGTTTATTGGACCTCATCTGTGCATCTGCACTGTAAATATTAAAAATGAATGGCAGGCTTCTGCACTCCCTTCCTGTGTCAGGTAAGAGGCTGGGCACTGAGGGAAGAAGCACAATGAACAGAGATACACAGTAAACAACACAGTGTTTTTGGTCTTGCCCCAGGTGACCTGACTTTGTCTGGGTGCATCCAGATTTAGCATGTTGTGTTATGTAAGCAGCACAATTTTGACTTAAACAACAGTTACTCACTCTCTCTCTCTCTCTCTCTCTCTCTCACGCACACACACACACACACACACACACTTACATGCACACATTCAAAACACACGCTTTTCTCTCTCTCTCTCTCTCTCTCTCTCTCTCTCTCTCTCTCTCCCTCTCTCTCTCTCTCTCTCTTTCACACACAACCATACATACAAAACACACACACACACAAAATACTTCAATACATGGTACATACTTTACCCAGGCTGAGTTGTGGTATTATGCTGAGTTATGCTGCGTTATGGTTATTGGATGTCTTTTGTGTTAGCATCTGTGTGTGGATAGTATATTTGTTTATGTAACAGGTAGTGCTGATGTGTGTATGTGTTTATATAACAAGTAGAACCCTGTGTCTTGTGTAAGAGTGACGGTAATGTTATAAATCAGATGTAAGGACAAATTTGGACGGGCCCGAAATGTGACACCGTCCTGTACACTAATGGCCTTTGTCCATATGTGACCTGCGTTGTCAAGAGTCTCTTCTCCTTCTAATGAATTTTAAGAGTTATTTTCTTTCTTAATCCCACCCTTTCTTAATTTCTTCTTAATAATCACTTTAGTGGAATAGTGGATCAAATTCTCTGAAGACTTATTACTGCTGAGAGCAGGTACATACCATCATCCGTATATGGATCTAGTATTAGTACTGCTGCACAATTTAGACTTTTGATTTGCATAAAATGCTATTCATTTGAAAACATAAATGTTGTGTGAATATGGTTGCTGTGGAAACTGTCGATTTCCCTCTGGCTGTTCCACTAGTATGAGCCACCCCTCCACCCCCTCCAACCTCCCACGTTCACTCAGGGGTGGGCCATCTCCACCCAACCCCCCTCCACACACACACACACACACACACACACACACACACACACACCTCAATACCAACCACAAACTGTGTGAAGAGAGATTAGTCATTCACTTCTTTTCAACAGGCTGTTATGTAACAAGGGTAACAACCATCATTTACACAAATGACCGGGCAAATCAGCAAGTCTTCATAGGAAACAAAGCTCAAATTTTAGCGACAGCACTAGCTTTTTTTTTTGCCTTTGAATTTCTCTACATTTTATTGAAAAGAACATAGTCCCTTTCTTAATCAACACCTCTCCCCTCCTGGGATGATCCAAAAAGTGACTCAAGATTTGATCCAATCATGCTTAGGTTATGCTTCCACTTTTGGGGAAGATGAGAGTTTATTGCTTTTGGGACGTGATATTTGACAGTAGTTCTGTGGTGATAAATGAACACCGGTAGTTGGTCAGCACCCCACACAAAGAAATACGTACACAGAGAGAGGGAGGGAGAGAGAGAGAGAGAGAGAGAGCGAGAGAGAGAAAAGAGAGCAGGTGGGCATGTGGAAGAGGGAGAAAATACAGACATACTCTCTACTTTACACTAACCCCTACACACCACAAAAGTCCAAGCTCAAGGGCATTTATCTCTCTTGTCACCATAAACAAAGTCTGAACTTGTAACCCTACCAATGCACTTACAATATGCACTGGCATGTGTTGTTATGGCAACCACTATCATCACTTGTTGCTGTAACTCCTGGCAACAAAGACATTTTTTTTTATACTATCGAGCATTAAAAAGAACGAAAAACTTACATGCCGTGAAAACTTTTCTTTTTTTTTTTCAATATGGTTCAATATGGTTGAACATTCTGTTTCCTTTTGAAAGAGACCTCCCTGAATGTGTCAAAAGGATAATAATGGGTAATAACAGGTAATTCACCAGATCTCTAATTTCATACCAGTCATTAGCTTGTCAAGAAATTAGAAAGCCGTGACCGCGTGACTAACAGTTTGGATAAAGCATTGCTTTTCTGAACATTGAACATTATTACTGGACAGAAATATACTGACTGGTTTTTGTGCGTTTTCTGATCTCAGATTCAAACCTTTGCAGTCATCTATCATCAAACATATTGGTGAACATGTGAATCATACATTGCGTCTTATGGAGTGTCATGATACCCATGTGTCTGTATGTAAAAATGACACACTTTTTTAAAGCACACATATATCACAGCCAAATGTATCATGTCAAACAAAACATTCATGATATGGCATAACACAGAATATACAATAACATCCAATACTGCTAATAACATGGCAGAATACAGAGTAAAGATCCGAGTTTGGCACAATATAGAGAACTGACCATGTTACGGAATATGTAGGACAGAACATAGAACATGACAACATAGATCATACGATGTCATGATACAGAACAATGGTCATACTATGGCATCATTTAGAATACTGGTCATAGTTTGGCATCATAGAAAATAATGGTCATAATATCATATAATATACAGTGATGGCCATCATATGTTCATCATGTGTTCATAATGTGGGGTAACACAGAATATTAGTCATACTGTGGCCTAATACAAAATAATGGTCATGGTATGTCATAAAACAGAATAATGGTCATAGTACGACATAATGTACAGCAGAGGTCATAATATGACATAGAACACAATAAAGGTTGTAATATGACATAGAACACAATAAAGGTCGTAATATGACATAGAACACAATAAAAGTTGTAATATGACATAATACAGAGCAGTTCTCACAGTATGTCTTCAGGCATGAGAATGGCCAGGACATGATGCAATCTAGAACAGTGGTCATAATGTGTCACAAAAGAAAATAATATGATATCATATAGTTTAGTGCTTAGAGTATGACATAATATTGAACAGTGGTTATAATGTTTCATGGAACAAAATTGTAATCATATTATGACATAAAATAGGAAAGTGCTCATAATATTTCTCAAGGCACAATAACAGTCATATAATGACATAATTTAGAACAGTGATCATTATATGTCTTAAGATAATAATAATAATAATGGCAATAATATGACATAATAATGAATAGTGGTTATCATATATCATGAAATAGAATAGTATTCATAATATGACATAATATTGAATAGTGGCCATGATCTGCTATACAACAGAATAATACTGATATTATGTCATAATATACAGTTGAGCACACAGTATGTCATTAAACAGAATAATGGTCATAAAATGACATAACATAGAACAGTGGAAACAATATGTCATAGAACTGAATAATCATCATAATATCATAAAATATCACAGCCAAGTATGTTGTTCCAAACAAAATATTCATGATATGATGTAATTAAGAATTATGTCATATCATGAATCGTATCACAGAATTTTGGTCATTACATGGAATAATATAAAACAACTGCCTTATTTTGGCACAATATAGAGTAATTGTCATGGTATGTCATGATGCAATTTTTTTGCCATAATAGCGCATAAAAAAGAACATCATAATATTTCATAAGATTGAATAAGCCCCATCAAAATACAAAGCTTTATTAGGATGATGATGCTTCACAAACGACACGGTTGTATAGCCTGTACTGTTCGGCGTCATCTGGCTGTACATGTTTTCTAATGAACTGTCATGAGTGACAGAGGATTGCTCTATTTGTATTCTCTTTCATGATGCTGTGTTCGCTTGGGAGGTGAAATATGTGCTGTTTAATAGGGCATAAGTGGCACTCTCTCAGGACAGATGAATAAACACGGGCTCATGCACATCCAGTCAGCGCTGAGGAGAATGGTTGCTGTGGGAACGCTGTGAGCTCACAGGGACCCAGTGGGCGAGAGACAGTGAAGAGAGAGAGAGAGAGAGAGAGAGCTTGGGTGGGAGGATAGGGAGAGATAGAGACAGCAGGGAAGGAGGGATGGAGCATGGGAGATTGGTGAGATGGGGTTGGGGGGGGGGGAGGGGGATGGGGGGGAGAAGAGAGATTTTGTGTTTGAGGGAGATGACTAAGCGTTTGTTGTTTTTTTTTTTTATTTAAACAATCAGTTTGAGTTATTTGTGTTATAGGCGTTGTCATTATGACCTCATGGCGTTTCCCCGTTATTTTGTTCAGCTTAGAAGGCTTACAACTGATTTTAGACAATAATACATGAACTAAAAAGCAATTTCCCTCTTGTTTTATCTTAAATTAATCATATCATATTTCTTTTGTTAATATCCTGCTTATCGGATACCCAGGGAAATTTCAGGGCATAAAGTTCACCTGCAGCTCTCTGCATCAGTTAACTCTCATCTTCTTTCAAGGTAGTAATTAAAGTTTTTTTCCCCCTTCTCCCTAAGGTTACATTTAACAAATCGAGCTGAAATGCAGTGCTGGGCTCTCAACTCCAAGGAGATTTAGTTGACATTTTGTCAGAACATTTTTCTTACTTTGTGAAGGACTTGGGCAGCAGGTAATAGAATTTGTACAGACGGCAATCAAGCTGAAGGAAGCGAAAGAAAACAGAACATATATACTAAATATAGGAAATAAATAATTCATTAATAGCATCTTCCAAAACCGTATGTCTCGATTTCCTGAGGTTTGTGATTACCGTAGTGAAATTCTGAAAGTATGGAAAGAAATAGTTTGTTTAAGTGTGAAGCGCTAACGTATAGTAGGCTAGTTTTTTCTCTGAGATTTCAACCAATTTTAAGACTGCAGATGCAAAACTGCTCTTATGCCACTCCACATTTATCTCCTCGCGCAAATCCAAAGATTTTGCCTGGCATCCAGCATAGGACGCCCACACATACAGCCTGCAGCGTTGCCAAGCAGCAGGGAAAAATCACGGAATTCAGCTCCGACACGGATTAATGCAGGCACGAAAACTAGAAAGCGTCGATTGCTACCTCACAAGTCAAAGGTCAGACAGGGTTACCGTCATGCTACACTGAACATTTACACGTTCCAGGTGCCAGTATATAAACTATGCATACATTTATGGTATATTTTAATTTTAATATTCATGGTATGTCATTTGTTTCATCAAGTAAGGTTGATGCAAACAGTGTTTTCATGGTGTCAAGCAGCATTGTCATGGAAATGAGTCTAAACATAGAGTGGTTGAGAGGTATTATGTAACGAGGCTCTTATTTAAATTTGAGTCTTTTTAACTCGGTCAGAGGTTTTGGATTTGCAAGGTAGGGTCATGCGTGTGGGAGTCACCCATGAAGCTTTCATTGATTCTGTTGCCTGCGGTATTTTGAGTCAGTCTTCATAACAAAGTGGCATAGGATACCCACCCCCCCACCCCCCCACCGCCTAGATGACACAAAGCTCACGTTCATTCTGACGATGAGACAAAAACAAAGAGCTTTGAGAACGAGGAACGAGTACTACTGATGTGATTTTTGTCTGAAAAACCTCTTAGCGGTTCAGCTGTCCCCTCCCTGCTTCAACGCCATAGAGGACTGACGTTATTAATACATAATCTGGACGATTTCTTCAGACCTGGCACACTATCGTAGAGCCATTTGAGCGAAGTGCTTCTACTTTTAATGGTTTCTTATTTTCGGCTGGCTGATTTCTCCACAGAGTGCAGTACCCTGTCTGTCTTTTCATCACACAGACGTTCATACACACCCACATATACACATTTACCCACACACACACACACACACACACACACACACACACTCTCTTCTGTGTCTTTCTCTCCCCCCATTTTTTCTCTACTCTCTCTCTTCTTCTCACTCTTCTATAAATACAAATTCACCCACACACTGACATAGCTCACCAACCCATCTACCTCACTATGAGTTGGTGGAACTCATTTCTTTGTGCAGATTGGACATTTTACACATCCTCTCTGTCTCTCTCTCTCCCTCTCTCTCTCCCTCCCTCTCTCTCTCTCTCTCTCTCTCCCTCTCCCTCTCTTTCTCTCTCTCTCTCCCTCTCCCTCTCTCTCACTCTCTCTCTCTCTCTCTCTCCCTCTCTCCCTCTCTCTCTCTCTCTCTCTCAGTCCCTCTCTCCCTCTCTCTCTCTCTCAGTCCCTCTCTTTCTCTCTCTCCCTCTCTCCCTCTCCCTCTTTCTCTCTCTCTCTCCCTCTCTCTCTCTCTCTCTCAGTCCCTCTCTCTCTTTCTCTCTCTTTCTGTCACACACACTCACTCACACACACACACACACACACACACTCTTTCCTTTTGCCCTTGGCCGCCCCCATACAGAGTCTCCTCTGCACTTTTTCCCCCCTCCTCTCCTACTCTTCTCCTCCTCTCACAGTGCGTTTCTCTCCACGTGTATCCCCAGAAATGTCCGTCTCCCACCTCTGGCTCTTCCTCTTCCTGCGTGGCCCTCTGAGCAACCATTTTGTGACCCCCCCCCCCAAATATCAACCATTTTATATGTGTGGGCGCGCTGTACCATTCTCTTTTTCTGATGTCATCTCTCTCTCCCTCTCTCTCTGCCTCCTTCTTCACTACTCATACTCATTGAACTCTCCTGCAGTCTGTTCCTTCAGAGTGCCCAAAAAAAAAGGATAGGAGGATGGATGGAGTGGGTGGACGGAGGTGTGGAAGCAAGCGGATATAAATAGTAAGAACCAATGGAGGGAAGAGAGAGAGAGAGAGAGTATCTGTAATTATAGCTGAGTGTGACATGGTAGGTGAGATGTGAACAGTTTCATGCTCATGAAAGAAAGATTCTACGGCACACAGACACTGCCTTCGTGATCCTTCGGATCAACATATTATTCACCCAAAAAGAGAGTTGCCGACTGAAGAGAAGAGGTAAATACCTAAGGAACCCTAATCCAGGACATCCTTGGTTAGTCTTCCATTAGTCTCACTCTTTTGCCGGATGCACTCTCGGTGCTATCACTTCAGGGACTCTCCATGGCTCTTATTCATCAACTTTCCATGCAAACAGTTTTTCGGAGAGTAAGAATTAAAAGGCCATTTGGTGAAATTGCTGCTCATGCTTTAAGTCTACATTTGGCACTTTCACAAACCCTCAAAGTGGGCAGTTACATAAAATAAATCACGAATGCCTCTCAATATTGACATTTTACAGAGCTTTAATACACCTACTGGTCCCATAAATACATTAAAAACCATCATGTTCAATGATTCATAAATCAAACATCTAGAGTGCGCACTTGGATCATGTTTGTTCTTTTTTTTTTTAATGTTTATTTTTCTTTTATTCATACTGGTAGTGCCTGAGGAAAGATCCACGATATGATCCGCAATAATCACAAATATACGAGACACACAGACTAGAAACCACCAACCCTCTTTGTTTTTGTTTACTGACAACCTGCGTAAGTGCCGTTAGATCTTCATCTGCCTAGAGGTTTCTTTTTTAATATTTTTATCAAGAACATGAACATTTCTATTTGAACCAAATTGCCTAACTGTGTTTAATGAAGATAAAGAGTTGTGATCTGCGTTAGGATATTACGAGTACAATTAAGCTGCAATAGCTCTGTGTCTGACAGGTTATTCTCATTTAATTGGGAGCCTTTAAAATCACTCAGAGAGAGAGAGAGAGAGAGAGAGCAGCTTCAGGATAATAATAAGATTTAGAGAGCATTTTTAGCTCCCTGTGTGTCCTGTTCAGATCGTAAGTAATAATAAACGGAGGCAGGATGAACAAAACAAGTCTGTTTGGTCTCACAGGCTCACTTGGCTTGTTTGTCACTGACCAAAAATAGCTAGCCAACCAAGACAACACTGTCTGGCCTGCTGGACGGAGATACTATGACCAGGTCAATGAATGAGAAAGGGGTTTTTGTTAGTATTGACCTATACCTGAGTCTGCTGGTTAACATGTATAATGACACTCCAGTGAAGTTCATAAGGCAGTGACCTACTGACCTACGACCTACTGCCGCCTCCCCTTTCTGAGACTTCTCACAGCCCTGTCACAGGTTAATGCGCTGCAGCTAATGTAGTTTCCTGTCTAATAAGCCCATACTGACATGCTGATCTTTACGGAACTCCGTTTTTTTACACGTTTCTTTTGTCGTCACTCTTCGACACACGAGGCTCAGTTAAGATACCCCCAAGCCTGAGCAGTCAGCTCCATAACGACTTTCTGTAAAGTTGCTCTAATCACAAAGATGCTGACTTTTCGCTCCTTTCCTCCAGCCCCTCGGAAAGCTCCGGAATCAGGAAGCCTTTCCGAGGGGTTTTAAGTTGGCGGAATTCACTAAATGTGACGGATTGTTAAAAAAATTTTGCCAGTTCATTCATTCGTTTGGCTCACTGACCCGTTCATAAACAGCTAAGACTCCTCAAACGGATTCATCTCTCTGCTCCTGACCTGTTGACCCTTGTGTGTCAGCTAAACTAATAGTATTTCACGCTGGCTCCGTGCCTTAGTCCCACACAGCAGGTCTCCATGGTGAAATGAGAGAGTTTACATCTCCTGGTTTGACAGCAGCTGGTCCTCCTGAGATAAGTGGCATTTAGATGCTAATCAAAATCAGAGACCATTCATAAACTCTGAAATGTTTCAGATTAAGTGACTCTGAGACGTTCCTAGAGAGTGAATAATCAGGATACTTTTTGAAATGGCTTGGTGTAATTGAGCTGGATGGATAGAAAATCTTTTTAGTGTATTCATTTTAGACTGCAGTGTTTTGTTTCTTCTAAATACTGCAGTGTTGTCATAATACCAGAAATACTGGTGCTGCTCACAGAGCAAGAATAAATTATTCATCAAGTATACTTGAAATTAATAAAAAAAAAAATTCTCTGTTTCAGATTCTCTTAGTGATCAGGTGAGCCAAAATAAGTGTTCAAAAATGACATTTTAAAATTCCTTCATGCACAGTAAGAAGTCTTACACAATTCTCACAAGCTTATGTAAGCTGCTATAGTGGTAGGAGTTTTCAGTTATAATCCTCTCAGAATTGCAGAGTGCTCTGTCCTATGTCCTCTCTCTCTCTCTCTCTCTCTGTCTGTCTGTCTCTCTGTCTGTCTCTCTCTCTCTCTGACTTTGAGCTTGCCATGGCGCTGTAACTCAAAAAATATTCAGGACCTTGCCTTGCTGTGTGCAAAGATTTTTCTCAAATCTTCTCAAAAGATCTTAGCCATCGCACATCTGCTGTCTCAGCTTCACTTTGATAATGCCTTTGCTTTTAGACAAGCTTCAATGCTGAAAAATGTTGTACTTTATTCTGAAGTCATGAATTAACAGTCATTTACTGCTTTGCAATACTCTGCTGATCATAATTAACCATTTTTTTTTGTCTTTCTAAAATGACTTATCTGCTGTGTCTCATCAGTGCCTCTCAACATTTGTTCGGTGGTTATCATTATTGCTTCTCTTCTTGTATGTGTGCTGCTTTGGTCACCTGCTGTCTTCTTTGATTCTGCTGTTTGTCTTACCTTTGCTCTTCTATCTCTATCTCTCTCTCTCTGTCCATTTCTTTTGCTCTCAGTGTCAAGCTACATTCTAGCTGCTCTACTCTCACGCATCCTCCAACAGCCTTCTCTGCTTCCTACTTCACCTCCCATCATTCTGCTCATAGTCTCTCTGAGAAGCATCAGTTCTGTTGCCCTCCAAGGCTGTGCAGACCAAAGCCACCGGGCACTCTGCCCACTGACAAGCCCCCAGAGCAGGAGAGGTAAGGGCCCGTGTAGGGTCGCCAAGGACCAGCACCAAACCCCTTTACCCCCTCCCTGCACCTCTGAGGATCCTAGATCCTAGATGATCCTCAATTCTCTACAGTTCCATGTTCTGCACCATAATCCCAGTGATTTTTCAGATCCTTTTACTTTCCCAGCCCAACACTTGACCCCTGAACTTTACTATCATGTACCCACCCTTTGCAAGTCCCTGTCACAGAGGATACTGCGTCTTCCCGTCACCTTTCTCGACCTCTCGCTGACAGTATTCGTCTACTGCAGAGGCCCTTTTCATAAACGCTGGACCCATGACTCTTTCCCCTGACTGTCTCTCCATCTTTTTGTCCCATCATCCCTAATTCATCACTTTACACAGAGAGAGAGAAAGTGGCACAGGAGACTGTAGTGATGAGAATGCAATTTAAAAGGTAGACACAAGAGAGAAAGATGGATTGAGGAGCTTTGAAAAGAGGCATCTGCATCGAGTGAAACTACATCCATTCTGCCTCTCCACGTTCCTCCAGTTAAATGACACCCCCCCCCCCCTCTCTCTCTCTCCTCCTCTCTTTCTTAGAACTCACAGGAAGCCTGACAATTGCTCAGCTGCCTCAGGTTTTCCTCCTGTTTAACATAATGCCATAAAGAAGAATAGCAGGCTTGATTAGAGAGAGCAAGCTGTTTAGAAGAGGAGAAATATGAAACTACCTCATGCATTCTCATTAGGCGAAAAATATCATTACAAACCATCTGAACACGGTGAAGAAAAAGTGTCTTTCCGGAACAGTTATACGGTCAATACCAACCCAAATGGTTGTGTTAAATCTTAATTTTTTTGGTTTGTTTTTTATGAGCTGATGCCACTTTCTCTTTTAATAATCTATTCCCATCTCTCAGTTGTTTTGTGTGTTATTCAGTATGACTCTAATGTCAAACATTAATATGTCAGAATGAATTCAGTTACGTGACTCATTCGGAGAGAACTATGCTACATGGAGCATGTCGTGCATGATCTAGCATGTAATTTACTGTAAGTGAAACAGCATGGCACTGAATTGTAATTTCATGACCATGGTCTGCCACCTGGTGGACAATGGTCATAATATCAGATTGTTTATGACTGTTTATTGAACATTCCCTGATGGAGAACATTATACATGCTGTAAATGCATGTAGGAATATCTTTTACAAGCATTTTACTTCAAAGACCACAAAGAAAACAATGAGCTCCATATTTTTTTTCAGTATTTTTCCCAATATTTTTATATTTCATAAAGTATTTTCTTTGTAACTGATATTTTTACTGCCAGATGTTTACATAAACATGCAACAGCTAGTTTTCCTTATTTCCATTATTTTAACCAAAGTCTGAAAATGTCCTTTCTCTGTTTGTTTTATTTGCTTAATAACAGAGTCTCATCATTTTTCTTTCTCTTTCCCTGTCTCATCCATCATGTCGTTCTCTGCCTATCTGTCTGTATGTCTGTCTGTCTGTCTGTCTCTAACCCTTGTCTGTCAGAGAGGAGGAGGAAAATGACTCTGTCCATCAGTTCTGTTGCTCTGGCTCAGGGTCCAGTAGCCCCTCATCTAGATAGCCTGCAAACTGATTGGTCACTTCCAACCAGCCAGTCTACCAATCAGCATAAGTGGAACACTATGATAGACATTTAATTATTCACAGCCATGAGTAGCTTTGTTCTTGTAAAATCTCAAACAAACTGTGACCTACTACAGTACCATTTTAGTATCACCAGAAGGCAAAATGCAATGTCTGGCAATTGAAGATTTATATTCTTTTCATTTTCTTGAAGAAAATGTGGATGTTATTAGCCAAATGTGACCAGGGACTCAGTAAAGTGTAGTTTGTCATTTCAAGTGATTTTTTTTTAATCATTCTTTCACTTTGTACCTGCGTATCAGAGTCTAATTTCGTGATAAGTTGCTATCGTTTTTATGTCTGTGCAGTGATTTTCAAAATTACACTGTTACTAGTGGTAAACGCAACAATGACTGCATTATCAATAAATAGAGGACTACTGAATATCCCTGAATATTACTTTGTTTTACATTTTGGATTAATTGAATGTCGAGTAGTTGAACATTGATACATTGATGCATTTATGAGGTGTAAATAGATCAAAGCATGTAATCTGAAACAATGTGTGGTTTACATGACTGACGGGGTAATGCGGACATCTGGGACAACAAAGGTAGTAAGTCAGACATAAATCCTCAGTTTAAATGCCATAGAGACAAAGAGACTTGTGATGTACATAAAATACTACATTTTGAATGTTGTTCCTTGTTCACATAGTTTCATGGCATGTTAGAACGGACTTATTGTTACATTTAATCATTTTTCAGAGTATATGGAGGATACTATTACATATTTAAAAAAAAGAGAGATTATTAAATTACTACGAATGAACAGTTGCAAACATTTTATCAGTGTTTCTAATCTTAGTTATTAAGCATGCCTTCAATTCTGAAAGAAACTCGTGTTGTGAGGAATATATTTGACATTTCAGAATTTTGTTCATTGCAGAAACTAAGAACTAATGAGACCATTTTTAATAATAAAAAAATGACTGAAGGCAAGACTGTCTGTTGCCAGAGAGGAAAGGTCTAAGAAGGTGTAATGATCCATCTCATTTTTTTTTTCCATAACTGATTGTCCAGAAGTGGATATCTGTTTTGAGCTTATGAATGATCCATATATAATAGCCCTCTATAAAAACGCTCAAGCAAAAATGCACACGTATGAGACCATCATGTGGACACAAATAAACCAGTAGTTTGATCTATGATTCTGGTCAATCTGTCTGATGCATTACTCTGCCTCTCTTCTTATCATTTTTTTTCATCTCCTTCCTTCTCTCCCTCTCTTTTTCTGTCTCTTTCTCTCACTCCCCCATCTTTCTCTGTCCCTCTCTCTCTCTCTCTGTCTCTCTCTCTCTCTCTCTTTCTCTATGTCTCTCTTTCTGTATGTCTCTCTTATACATAGACACAATCAGACACAGAAAACCATGGTCATATGAATGTGCTGTGTATGTTTTTACCCTGTGTTATCAGTGTTAGTGTTTCCTGTCATGTGGCCAAGCTATTTAATCTATGATGGAGGTTCTTAAAAAAAAAAAAAACTTTTCTCACACCTTAATGATGGACACTTACCTCAACTATGAAGACATAAAAGAAACCAATCTATCTTTGGAAACTCTCTCTTGAGTTAATCAGTCATAGACATGGTGTGTGTGTGTGTGTGTGTGTGTGTGTTTGCATGCGTCAGTCACATTTAAATATAGCAAGTTCCTCTACGAAATGCCTACTGAGGGTTGAGTCATCTCAAAGCTGTCAGAAAATTGTCAAGAATGTAACCTTGCAACCATGCATAGGGCAAAAGAGTGAGTGTGAGTGTGTTGGTAACAGTAAGCGTGCATGTAAGAGGGTGTGGTTGTTATCACCATTAACCAGTCAGTATATGACTTGTCTTCGTCAACAGAACCACGGTAAGTGTTCTACACGTTGTCTGCTTCTGTTTGTATATAAAAACTGTGATTTCTACCATTCAATTGACATGTTAACATTTACCCTTAAGGGAGACACACTATGGTAATTTTTGGGTTTGATGGTTTTCTCCTTAAGGCATTGGAGCTCCTTACCGTGTGAATGCTCTGCCTAGAAGTCAACCAGTAGTACACTGAACTGCCTAACCCTGTACCATTTAGAAACAGAGGTGTGTGTAGTTCTATTTGTGTGTTTTACAAATAAAAATGATAATAAAAAACAGGATAACGTCCCATTGGTGTATGTATGCGTGCCAGTACCTGCTCTGTGTGTGTGTGTGCGTGTGTGTGTGTGTGTGTGTGTGCGTGTGTGTGTGCGCACACGCGTGTGTGTGTGCGTGTGTGTGTCTGTGCGTGCGTGCGTGCACTTGCTTGTGTTTTCCTGAGTTCAATTTTGAGTTGTATAAAAACCTATGTTGGCTTTGACTCCTGTCCTTGCTTTGTGCTGAGAATAGATAGAATTACGAGGAAAGGGTGAAGTGAGTGCACGGAGATAATGAATGGGTGTTACTTCAGTGAGAGAGAGAGAGAGAGAGAGCGTGAGCGTGCGTGTGTGTTTTTGGGGGGAGGGGGAGAGGTGGGCTATACACAGACACAGTTGAGCGACATGCCACTCGTCACTCTACCACGTGCATGCGCTATCCTATAAAACCGAATTTATGACGGGGACAGATCAAGAAGCTGTTGGACAAGGGGGGCGCCTCTCAGACCTAGAGATGTTTGAGGTTTTGGGAATGTGTGTGGACAGATGCTGAAGAGATGTTGGAAGAAGCATTCGTTCTGAAAAAGAAGGGAAATTAGCGAGCTTGTGGTAAAACTTCACCTCACAGAAGAGAGGAGAGAACGAGATATATACATATAGAGAGAGAGAAGAGGTAAGTGTCCTCTTTGAGGAGGGAGAGAGAGAGAGAGAGAGAGAAAGAGGGAGAGAGAGAGAGAGAGAAAGAGAGAGAGAGAATGGAGGAAATGGATGGGTTCATGTGGAGGAGAGTGAGTTCAGGTGATATAGCCTATAATGTGATTCTCTGTGCTGTTAATACATTTTTACTTGTGGCTTACCACTTTAGTTCCCTTCTGAAACTTGTCAACTGAAGTGCTAGAAAGATTTCATATCCTGCTTGAAAGGGATGAATAACATGTCTCAAGTATTAACCTTTTCATTATAAGCCCTGATACATGCACAAATCTCCAAGTCTGTGACAATAATAGCTAAGATGTTAAAAAAAAAAATCCTCATGCTTTGTCATAGTTTTAGTTTCTTTCTTCAATGTATTTTTAGCAATGATTCTTGTCTAATTTTTTTTCACCAGTGACATTTTGACAGATATGAGCATGCCATCAGTGCAGTGAGATGTATAGAGGGATTTGTCTTTTTATGTCACTGGGATAATTAACATTACTGCTTAGGGCGTCTCACAGCAAGACTCCTTTTATGAAACAGACATTAAATATTACAGCTATGTTGATTAGTTGGTTTCAGAGGTTAAGAGTGTGGCCAAAAGCTAGGGTTTTGATATGATTAGTCTTTTTCGGTGGCTTTGTGGATCAATTTTGTATTGCCACTTCCCGACAGTGACAACACATGTGGTTGGCCTCCTGGTTGCTGAGTTTTTTCCTGCCAGTCAACAGATGCTAGCAGGTAATCAATAATGAATAAGAAGTCAAGGCAGGCAGGGAGCAGAATGAGGCATGGTGGAGGGGTAAACCAACACGCTTCAGCATACACCTGTCAAATTCTCTCTCTCTCTCTCTCTCTCTCTCTCTCACTCGCTCTCTCTCTCTCTCTCTCTCATTGCTCTCTCTCTCTCTGTCTCTCGGCTCCTGTGTCTGCTGCCAGAACAAGCCTCAAACATCTCGTACCCTCATTATTCCACAACTGTTCGTTCTTTATCCTATTCTTTTTGTTGTCTGCTCTTTCCCTGCTCTGTCACGTCTTACCTAACTCTATCCTTTATTCCCACGCTTAGATGTCTGTAATCTTCACACCGCTTCTTGCGCAATCAGTCCCCAGTGCTGTTCCACAGCGAGCTGTGTGAGGGGTTTACATTAACAGATACATTCTGGTGCCACGTGCTTGCATTTAAACGGATCACGTCAACGTGTATACATCGAGATGAATGCTTTGTGTGTCAATTATATTCTGCGTGGTTTTTCAACTTCTTTTTTTTTTTTATGAGAGCCAAGTCTGTGTTAGATGGTTGTGACTGTTATTTACAACTGTCATTTACAATCCTTTGATGTTTTTGGTGGTTCAGGTGGAAGAGGTAAATTTAGTATAGAATAAACAGGGGCTTTTTTCATTACTAAAAACAGAGAGGGGGGGGTTGTTTGTTTGTTTTTTAGAATGAACAAACTTTGTATCATCTTTCAAAAGATACTTGAGAGTAATTTATTGTCTATCAACTGCTCTGTTCTCAAATTCAGTTATGACAGAGGACTTTAGATTGCATTTCAGCATAACAACTAGTTTAACAGGTTGAAACTTCATTCCTTCCTGGAAGAAGTAAAAAAAAAACTAATCTGACATTTCGTAATGAGAAATTGAAAGTAAAACAGAAAAAAGGTCAGATGTGTAAAGAGAGAGGAAAGGTGCAGGGACTTGTAAAAAAAAAAAATACATCTATTTCATTGTATACTAACACATAAATAACTGTGCTTCTTGCTCCATCATAAAGAAAATAGAACTTTCACAGTACAAATTTGTAACTGTCGCATCAGAGTAAAAGCAAGAATGCTTAGAAATGCTATGGTTTGAAGTGGGGGTTTTTTTTGCACCCGTTAAAAGCATTTCCTCTTTATCTCTTAACAATCTTCTTTACTTTCCTTCCCAGTGTGAAACTCTCCCTCACATGCCACTCCCTGGTAGGTCTCTCAAAAAGGAAGTTGCATCTTAAACAGAAGTGTGTCTGAGCCTTACCTTTGATCAGTGACTCTTCTATAGCCATAGCCATTCGTTACCTATTTAAAAAAAAAAAAAGTAAACCACTTAAACTCCATTAGCATTTTGAAAATACAGTGGTGCTTCATGTAAACGCTGTCAAGTGCCACTCTCTCTTCCATGCTTATTTGTTTAAGCTAAAGTTTGCCCTGTAAGTATAGGCCTCCTCTTCACCACATGATGGGGGTTTTGAGAGTTTGTTGAATTTTCATGGGAGTCATAAAATTCCCAGATAATACAATGGGTGTTCTGTAAACATTTTCGTAGCTTTTTTTGGACGTACCACTTAATGCCATTGTACGCACTGTATGTGCCACAGTGAGAAGGAAACAATATTTGTGTGTGTGTAGACGTGTGTGTGGGTGTGAGAGAGAGAGAGAGAGAGAGAGAGAGAGAGAGAGAGATCACTGTGCGTAATGATATTGACTTATTCATTCAGAAACTTCCTTATATATGTACTGTATATAGGAATGATTCTACTGTCTAGCACTGACATGTTTTCCACATTTTCATCTGTTGTCTTCATTTTTATCTCACCTGTCCTCTACCTGAGGCAATACAGCAGAGATAGTGTGTCATGTGGAAATGCGTGTGTAGGTATACATATTTGAAACAGGAGAGTTTGGAATCGGCAGTATGTTGTACAACACTAGCAATCTGTCATCAGTAGCTAACTGAGAGAGAGAGAGAGAGAGAGAGAGAGAGAGAGAGAGAGAGAGAGTATTTTAGTAGATGGAAGACACTCGTATATTAAATATGATTTGCTATATTGCAAATCAACCCACAGCCTGGCTATCTACACCCACAGACCCTGTCACCCCACTGTAACCATAGCAACAAAGATTCTTACACTGGAGAATGCCTTGATTCCCAAGCTGGTTTCATGGCAACTGTCACCATGCAACCACAACTCTCTCTCGTTTCTTGTAAATGCATGTGTGATGTAGCTGTCTGACTGGAAGAAGAGCAAAAAACATAACCTTATTTGTGCATTATGTTATTCGATCGAGTAGACTGACCGTGAAG